>NC_044190.1:40341944-40478892 GCF_900880675.1 Sparus aurata | reverse complement strand
AGGAGAGGAGGACTTTATATCATCAGGAGAGGAGGAGAGGAGGACTTTATATCATCAGGAGGAGGAGAGGAGGACTTTATATCCTCAGGAGGAGAGGAGGACTTTATATCATCAGGAGGAGGAGAGGAGGACTTTATATCATCAGGAGGAGGAGAGGAGGACTTTATATCATCAGGAGGAGAGGATGGCTTTTATCGAACAAAAGAAAGAATCTGAGCTCAGATTGTGATGTGACTTTACCTGAACACACAGCATTAAATAATAATTAATGTACAAAGTATCTTGGAGAGCTACGCCCCCCGGTGGAGCAGTTCAGTCGTGCTCGACAGCTGAAGTTACCTTAAATATCTTTAAATTAATCCACAACTGCTGTAATTAACACCTCGTGGGTCTAAGTGTTACTGCATACGTGTCAAATTATATTCAATGTTTCCATAGAGTGAAGGTGAACAGCAGGAGGAAGTGCTTCCTGTGAATCTCTCCGTAGATTTATAGAATGTTCTTTATAGATTCTGAGGAAACATTAAAGAGTATCAACATTGTGGTTTAATGAAAGACAGATCTTGAGGATTCAGCTCTTCGTGCCGTCTGTTGTTCACTTGACTGTTAAACTCAGTGAGGTTGAGATAAAAAGCTGCTCTGACGTTCCTGTAATGAAACCGAACCATCTGCATCGCTCTCCTCTCTCATCTCCACATGAATCACTAATACAGTGTCACAATCATTTCATCACACCCGGCCCTGATGAAACACAAACTACAAAGGCAAGTTTTAAAATTATAATGTTGCGCATTAGCACTCACTGAATATTTCCTTTCTTTTTAACGGGATGCATTTTAATAAGACACACTGCATTAATTTGCATTTTCTGCAAACTGCTCCGACTCGGAGGAGAAGGAGAGGAAGTCAGGCTGAAGGCTTCAGTGAAGACGTTCAGAAGAATTCTTCAATCTCCACCGACAGCGTCTCGTTTGATTTATGACTCTGTGATCTATGACTGTTACTATAAGAAATAATGTCATTAATACATTTATTTCATAGAACACTTTTCAAGGTAAACAAAGACACTTTACAGGTTAAAAAGCAGAATAACTAAAGCATCACATTAAAAGCAGTTTTTAAAAAGGTGAGTTTTGGTGTTTTGGAGGTTGTGAGGTCTGTACAGTCTCTGCTGTGTTTGGGGAGCAGGGCAGCTACTGAGAAGGTTCTGTCGCTCCAGGTCCGGAGCTTGGTCCTGTGTGGTGGACTGAGGAGGTGGAGCGTGGTCTACAGGACAGGGTGTGGTGGTGGAGCAGGTCGGTGAGGTGGGGTCGGGGCCTGGTTGTGGAGGGCTTTGTGACTGAGTGAGCCAGTGGAGCTTCTGGAGGATGGGGGTGATGTGGTCACAGGTGTAGGTGAGGGTGAGCAGGCGAGCAGCAGAGTTCTGGACTGTTTGTTTAAGAGTTTGGAAGGTGTACCGCGGAAGATGCTGTTGCAGTAATCAATGCTGGACGTGATGAAGCAGTCGGTGAGTGTGGAGGGAGCGTCAGCGGTGACGGATCTGGTGGAGATGTAGAGTTGGACGTCATCAGTGTAGCGATGGAAGGAGAGACCATGATGGCGTATGTTGTTGCCAGAGGGAAGCATGTAGAGGATGAAGAGGAGTGGACCGAGCATCGAACTCTGGGGGACGCCTCGGGACAGACGAGAGGTGGAGGAGGTGCAGTTGTTGATGTGGATGAACTGTTGCTTGTTACTCTTTCATTTATCACTGCTGAATTTCATGCTTTTCCACTTTGATTCAACAGTCTTCATTCTCATGTTGTCATCTGTCTCCAACTGAAACAAACATTTAAAAAATCAATATTCCAGCACTCACCTGAATATGACTGACACAATCGTATTAACAGTAACAGTAAAAACAAGAAGGAGCAAACAAACAGCTTCATCAGATTCAATCTGTGTTTTCTTAAAATAATCATGTGCTGATCACATCCCAATACAAATACACTTCAGTCACGACAAATACACCGTACAGAACTAGATAACTAGACTTGTTTCCCCTGGTCTGCATGTCGAAGTGTCCTTGGGCAAGATACTGAACCCCAAACTGCTCCCGGTGTGCTGGTTGGCACCTTACATGGCAGCCTCCACCATTAGTGTATGAATGTATGAATTACTGTAAGTAGCTTTGGACAAAAGTGTCTGCTAAATGCCCTAAAGTGTAAATGTAAATATCAGGATACATCATCATCACAATCTACAACTGACCCCTTTGAACCATGGTCACGATTGAGACATTGGATACTTGATATTGATGAAAGTGACATTAAAAAGATTAAAACACCTTCATCCCTGATCCTCCTGTTCACCGTGTCTTGATGCTCAGAGCCTGAAGCTCTTAAAGTCTCCTCTCTCTGTAATGAGGACGCAGGCTGAAGCAGGTCAGCCACCCAGGATTAATCTTCTGCAGCAGAGCTGTCAGCCGGCTGCTCGGTGGAGCCGAGTCAGGCACCGAGGCCTCGCAGGGCCCCCACAGGGCCCAGTGGGAGGAGGCCTTACTACAGACAGTTTACCTGCACAGCAACATCACAAAGTTTAGAGCTGCACAAGAACAAACCAGGATAAAGTTCAGTTTATCTGTAAAAATGTGCCTGAAGAAATGATGTTAAACATGTTAAACAGTTTGTGTGTTTTAAAAAGTGGCAGCGCAGCAGCTTGTTTTGTCCAGCTTGCTGCCGACATTCACTGTGTGACCATGACAACCACAGCGAGGAGACTGAGACGAGCTGATTCCACTGAAAGAAACACACCTACAGATAACAGCGACATCAGCTGAAGTCTGATCACATGAACTGGACAATACACAAAAACACACAAACTTTCTACCTTCTATTCAGTTTTGAACTCATATCTCTCAAAGTTTCCAATAAGTAGATTGAGCTCAACATTTTAATTTTATCAGGTTTGACAGTGCTCAGCTGAGCTCAGGTGATAACATTCAAACACACCTGTGATAAATGGCCTCCTGTCAAAGCTCCTGAACCAGCTTTTAGAAGAAACAAAGTGTGAGATGTCAGCGATAGATACACCCAATTTTTGTTAATTTGTGTGCTAATTATACTTAAAATCTGAGTCACATCATGGAAAAATTTCATTTCTTCCAGGGTCTTTGAAACAGTCAGGTCACACGACTGGATCCAGACCGGTTCGCTTCAGTCCTTCTAGAAAAACCAGCTAGTCCTCGTCCCTTCACACAGGACGCTCTGTGAGGTGAACGATGTTCTTTATCATTAAACTCATAATGATTACAGTGAAGCAGTCGTAGGCTGTGAACTTCCTCATTTTCAGGCCTCTCACAAGTAAAACTGAGAATCTCTCCAGCCTGACATCATGTAAACATTATGTAAGGGTTGATTAGACATTGTGTAAAGTCTCAGTAACGAGCCCCTGATGTGATGAGCTCAGCCTGCAGGAAACAAACCACCGGCTGGACTCTGGACTCTGGTCACAGACTGACCCAGTGACTCCCGTCCAGTTCACTCTGTTGGAGCTCAGTGTTGTGTATACCACACAGTCCTGTTACTACGGCAACAGGAGCTGTGTTGTGTGTCTGTAATAATTTCCGTCAGTGCTGTCTGATTACAGTGTAGGTAAGACCAAAAACACACGCTTTGTTTTGGGTGAGAACAGCAACAGTTTACATCTGATGGAGGGCTCAAAGAAAGAGATGTGTGTTAACAGATGTAACTTAGTTATCCTGTACTGAAGCCATTATTTTACTGTTCCCCTTGACAAATACACATCACACTTTGGACCTCACCCTGCCAGCACAGACAGACCACATTACAGGTTCATGCAGTGCGTTTGTACATGTTGCACCAGTAAACTATACACTGTGTATTTTAAATCTTGTATAACTAACTGCTGAATAAATGATATCAAAGAGTCGGCTGTAAGGCTTCTATCTGCAGATCCAACATGTGATGTGGAGGCTCTGCCTGCTGATCAGCTGTCTGTGACACAGTGGTGCTGGAGCGCCATCTTGTGGCCTCCTGGTTGCTGATAAAGAGCTCATCCTTCCTCCGTCACCACCAGCAGGTGGAGATGAAGATCTACTACAAACACAAACAGCCAACAGCACCTCCAGCTGCACATACAGGGGTGGATTGGCCATCGGGAGTACCGGGACTTTTCCTGGTGGGCCGGTCACTAATGGGCCGATGGATGGCTGTTTTTTATTTATTTTCATTTATTTATCTATTTAACTTTTTTGCCATGCCTCACCTTGCCTTGTTAACTATTGTAACTCTCCCGGCCCGGGGAGAGAGACATGCATCGGCTCGGCCCACAGTGCTCAGCTGCAGACACAGCAGAGAGGTGACGATTGGCCTAGTGGCTTGTCTGTGTAAAGAATACCTGGCCCAACACAGCAGCACACGAAAAACAAAAATGGAGAAGGAAAGTAAAAAACGCAAAGGCGGTGCAGAAAATTTAAGGGAAAGGAAAAGAAAAGCTCTAGCAGCACAGGCTGCTAAAAGTAAAACAATTCTGCAGATGTTTGCTGCAGGGGCCGGCCTGGCCGTGGCTAGCTGCACCGATGCTGCAGCTTCAGCAGCGGGTCCTTCACGTGAGTCTGACAGTGAGTCTGAAGAGAGTGAAGCTCCCATTACCACTGCCCTTATGGTGCAGGAGGAGGCTGAAAACATAAGTGTTGAGGAAGACTCTCCACCATGTGAAGGAGGTAGTGACACCATGGTAAGCAGACTGTGCCTTCTAGAATGGTGTGGATAAACATTCATTAAAATAAATGGTTCAGAACTGTTGCTTAACTATGAACTTTACTTGTCATAATAAATAGCAAACTCTGGATGGTGTGGTGTGTTACAACTAAATCTAGTTATCTAAAGTATTGAAAACCAATAACCTTATTCATATACTATCCTGATTAATTGATTAGTTGCTTTTATTAAAGCGCCAACATGCATCTTTCTTCTTGCCTTCACTCCAATTTGATCATGAAGGACATTGAGCTAACAACTTAACTCTGTGAGTATTGTTTTGAGTTAGTGTATTAAGTACTTGGTTGTCAATGTATTTAGGATTCCAGAACATGAATGGATTGGATATTGCAAAATAATCACTTAAATAATGTTGTCTGTCTTTCACAGGGCTGAGGAGGGCTTTATATTTGTTCCAGTTTGTGCTTTGAGAGGAACCTACAGTTTTGCTGCCAGTGTCCTGATGTTCTTTAGCCAGCATCCTCCTTGTAAGAGCAATACACTTACTTTCCTCTTTTCTTAGCTGTCTATTATACATTAATATCAGTGAAGACTTAAGAACTTAAATAATGTGTACACCTTTTGTTGTCTGTCTTTCACAGGGCTCTCTATTTGTGTGTTTTTGAGTGACCTACAGTACCTGGCTGCCAGCCTGCCAATGCCACGATTCACTGCTTGTACCTGTATGAGTGAGTGACAAATAAACACTCTTTAATCTTAAACCCTTTCTCCAGTATCCTTCTTAAGAGCAAGTGAGCAACATACTGTGTAGTCATCATTTATTTTATTCAAGGCTTCAGAATATAAAGGGATATTGTTTAGTATAGTGGTGTTATTAAGAGCTTGTGTGTTTGTATGTACATCAAAGGGGCGGGTTGGCACAATATCTGCGCGCGGATTGTAGTGGGCCGGTCTGGACCAAAAAGTTCAGGGCCAAATTTTTGTCCAAGTCCCCCCCCCCTGTGCACATACAGTCAGGATGTACAGTATCTGTTTTTGTCTCTTATTTCAAAGGATCATTTGTTGCCTGACGGCTGTGATGTTAAACTTAAGGCATCAAAATGGTCAACCACAAACCTGTGAATGATGTCACGGTGGGTTTGAACTCGGAAACACTAAAAGTAAAACTCAAATCCATGATAGCTGAGCAGCCCCCCTCCCCCCCACCTCCCCTCCTCACCTCCTCACAGCCTCCTCCCTGCATCACAGCTGACCAGGTGAGAGGAGAACTGAGGAAGCTCCGGCAGCTGGACCAGACAACGTGTGTCCCCGTCTCCTAAAGACCTGCGCAGCTGAACTCAGGGGGGCCACTTAGACGGGTCTTTAATATGAGCCTGCAACTTGGGAGAGTGCCCACCCTCTGGAAGACATCATGCATCGTTCCAGTTCCAAAGAAGAAACGGACCAGCGAGCTGAATGACTTCCGGCCGGTGGAACTCACATCACATCTGATGAGGACCCTGGAGCGACTCTTCCTCAACCTCTTCAGACCCAAGGTACAGCACGCTGAGGACAGCCTTCAGTTCTTCAAACCCTGGAGCGACTCTTCCTCAACCTCTTCAGACCCAAGGTACAGCACGCTGAGGACAGCCTTCAGTTCGCCAACCGGGCAGAGGTCGGTGTGGAGGATGCCATCCTCTACCTTCTACACCGAGCCCACTCGCATATGGACAAGGGAAGCGGCACAGTCAGGATCCTCTTCCAGGACTTTTCGAGTGCCTTCAATACTATCCAGCCCCTTTTACTCCATGAAAAACACATCCGAATGCGAGTGGACCTCTGCCTGGTTGCTTGGATTTTCAGCTACCTCACCGACAGATTGCAGTTTGTCAGGCTAAAGGACATCAAGTCTGACACTGTGATCAGCTGCATAGGAGCTCCGCAGGGGACTGTGCTGTCCCCCCTCCTCTGCACTCTGTACACAGCGGACTTCTGCTACAACTCTGATACGTGTCACATCCAGAAGTTCGCAGATGACACGGCCATCATGGGGTGTATCAGAGATGATGAAGAGGAGGAATACAGGAGCCTGGTGAGAAACGTTGTTGTCTGGTGCCACACAAACAACCTGCAGCTCAACACCTCAAAGACTCAAGAATTGGTCATTGACTTTGGGAGGGACAGACCCAGACCTAGACCAGTTCTGTTAGAAGCAGAGGAGGTGGAGGTCGTGGAGACCTGCAAATATCTTGGGCTGTGGCTGGACAACAAGCTGGACTGGACGAGCAACACCAAGCAGCTGTATCAGAAGGCTCAGAGCAGGATGTACTTCCTGAGGAGGCTGCGATCCTTTAACATCTGCAGAAAGCTCCTGTGGATGTTCTACTAGTCTGTGGTCACCAGCGTTCTCTCCTACGCTGTGGTGTGCTTGGGTGGGAGCACATCAAAGGCAGACCTCTACAGGTTGGAGAAGCTGGTCAGGCGGGCCGGCTGTGTTCAGGACACAATTCAACTCAGTCCAGTGAAAAAGATGAAGCTGGTGAGGCTGAGTATGCACATACACACAATCACTAATATGATGACGTATAGCTCAAAAACTCACAACAAAAAAGTGAAACGTATCCTGACCATAACCATGAATTTAACAGAAGTTTCAACAGGATTTCTCCTGGACATGAATAGAGAAATGTTCTGGGTTCTGGGTGAGTTCACTTGAGTCAAATGATCAGCTCCTCGTCAAACTCTGATGAAGTCTGGTAAATAACCACTCATTTTAATCAGGTGTGACGGGGCAGGGAAACGTGTAAAACATGGAACATAGAGCCTCGAGGAACAGGAGGGAGAAACACTGCCATGAGTCGCAATCTGCTATCAGACAATCTGCAGCTGCGTCTTCCATCGGAACTCTTAGCTGGACTCCCATCACATTTAATTAACCCTGTCATGCAGGAACTATTCAATCTTTGAGTTATATTATTTTTTAGTGTTGCTCTTTACTCATAAACAAGTGAAAAATCACACCAGTAAATTTGTCTTTTTCAATATATATTATTTTGAAGGAGTTATTGTAAATATATGTGCAGTAGACACTGTGCATCATCCATATAAAAAGTCACTGCCTATTGCGCCTTTATTCAAATAAAATGTGAAGACTACTAAATAATTTGCTAAATACTAAATACTTTTTCACATAACGTCCACAGGACAGGACACGTTTTTATTAAGTCCCAGAAAAAAGATGTACAAGACAGAAAATGTTGAAGTGTATTTAACAGTTTTTGTCAGTCAGGTTTTTGTTAGCCATATGTGAAATGACTAAATATATGGGGCGCCGATTGTGAAGTTGCACATGCTAAATTAAACAGCCACTTTTTGCAATATTTAGCAACTGTACCAGAACTTTCAGTGACAGGCAGTGTGAATTTGTATATTAGCTTAATTTCTAGCATTTACATTTAACATTTAGCATTCAGATTAACATTTAGATTTAGACTTAGATTTAACATTTAGATTTAGACTTTGTTTTAATATTTAGCTTTAACAATTAGCATTTTTTTCAAATTTAACATTTACGTTTAGATTAAAATTTTAGATTCAACAATTAGCATTTATATTTAAATTCATATTTAACATTTGGATTAAACCTTTAACGTTTATATTTATATTAAACATTCATATTTATATTCAACATTTAGATTTAGATTCAACATTTAACATTTAGATTTGAATTTAACATTTAGATTTATATATAACGTTACATTTAAATATTTGCATTTGTATTTAAATTTAAAATTCAGATTTATATTTAACATTTAGATTTGAAATTAAAATTTAGATTTATATTTAACATTTAGATTTATATTCATATTTAACATTTAGATTCAGCATTTACATTTAAATTTACCATTTAGATTCATATTTAACATTTAAATTTATATTTGTATTTAAATTTAACATTTAGAATTAAATGTAACATTTAGATTTACCGTTTAGATTTAGATATAACATTTAGATTTAACATTTAGATTTAGATATAACATTTAGATTTAGATATAACATTTAGATTAAAAAATTACCATTTGTAATTAAATTTAACATTTAGATTGATATTTAACGTTTAGATTTAACATTTATTTTATATTTCCATTTAACATTTATATTTCAATTCAACATTTAGATTTAGATTCAACATTTAGATTTAACAATTAGCATTTATATTTATATTTAACGTTTATATTTAAAGTTAACATTTATATGTAAAGTTAACACTTTGATTTATATTAAACAGTTAGATTTATATTGCACAATTAGCATTTATATTTATATTTAACATTTAGAATTCAATGTAACATTTAGATTTACCGTTTAGATTTAGATATAACATTTAGATTTAACATTTAGATTTAGATATAACATTTAGATTTAGATATAACATTTAGATTAAAAAATTACCATTTGTAATTAAATTTAACATTTAGAATTCAATGTAACATTTAGATTTAACATTTATATTTAACATTTAGATATAACATTTAGATTTGACAATTAGAATTTGTAATTAAATTTAACATTTAGATTGATATTTAACGTTTAGATTTAAAATGTATATTATATTTCTGTTTAACATTTCTATTTCTATTTAACATTTAATATTTCAATTGAACATTTAGATTTAGATTCTATATTTAGATTTATATTAAACATTTAGATTTAGATTCTATATTTAGATTTATATTAAACATTTAGATTTGAATTTAACATTTAGATATGACATTTAGATTCAGATATGTTAAATTTAACAATAAGCATTTGTATTAAAATTTAACATTTAGATTTAACATTGAGATTTTATGTTTAACATTTAGATTTAAATTCAACATTTACGTTTATATTTATATTTAACATTTATATGTATATTTATATTCAACATTTGACATTAAGATTTCAATTTAACATTTAGATTTAGATTCAACAACTAGCATTTGGATATATATTTAACATCTAGATTTAAATGTAATATTTAGATTTATAATCATATTTAACATTTAGATTTAAATTTAACATTTAGGTTTAGATATAACATTTAGGTTTAGATATAACCTTTAGATTTAATAATTAGCATTTATATTATATTTAACATTTATATTTAAAGTTAACATTTAGATTTAAAGTTAACATTTACATTTATATTTAACATTTACATTTATATATATATATTCAACATTTAGATTTAGATTTAGATACACCATTTAACATTTAGATTTAGATTTAACATTTAGATTTGACATTTAGATTCTGATTTAACATTTAACATTTAGATTTAACATTTAGATTTGACATTTAGATTAAGATATAACTTTAAATGTAACAATTAGCATTTATATTAAAATTTAACACTGAGATTGACTTTTAACATTTATATTTATATACATTTAACATTTATATGTATATTTAACATTTAGATTTAAATTTAACATTTATATTTAGATTTAACATTTAGATTTAACATTTATATTTCAATTAACATTTATTTATATTTAACATTTGAATGTGGCGAAAAATTGCTGCTTTTTTTAGCATGTGCAACTTTATATTTGTCAGTTTAAAAGATAATCTTCAAGTCAATAAAGTCTGATCATAAATATCAGACTGTGAAAATACGTCGTTATACAGACAACAGTGTCATTAGCGATGTCATCTCCTCTCACAGAACTGCAGTTCAATCTGAGCAGATTTATTGTGATGTTCAACTTGTTTACAACCTTTTCTGACGCAGTTGGCTCCATGTTGATATTAGTGACGTGTTGATGAGACGATGTAGCTCACTGAGCTTCAACACAAAACTACATGAGGTTTGACTTTAATAACAACATCTCTGAACCCCCTGTGAGACTGCCTACCTACCCCACGTTGTGATTGATGCAGCATGTGCATGTTTGGCTTTATAACTTTCCTCATTCACACTGAAACACCATGTCAGTGCTGTCAGATTTACACTGTAAGACCAAAAACACACGCCTCGTTTTCAGTAAGAACACCAACAGTTTACTCTGATGGAGGGCTCAAAGAAATAAATGTGCGTTAACAGATGTGACTTTGTTGAGTATATAATGGTTCTAACTGGAGCCACAAACCACCAGGAAACACAGGTTGTTTTCAGATCGTCATATAGGATTCTGAGGTGGCTGTGCTTGTACAGGGGGGTTGATAACATCGAGGAAAGTGAATGTCAGGGAGATTTTGCAGTTCCAGCTCCCATGCTTGCCATTTTTTCAACACCCCATCTGTTTTGATGACATTATCCCATCCTCTTTCCTGTTTCCATAGATCCTGTACTATGATTTTTGCACGGGTTGTGAAGGGAGTCAGATAACCCAGGGGGTCGTATTGGCTTGCCAGTACTTTGTAGATATTCCTCATTGTAGGTTGAAGATAGATGATGGGTCTGGTTTTGTAACTTAATGTGTCTGTCAAGCAGTTCCATTGAAGGCCTAGTGTTCTTTCTTTGGGGTCTCCTTTTTCTGAGAGCCACAGTTCATTAGTTTTGGACTTTGCCTCAGGTGGAAGATGGTATATTACAGCTGGATTATTACTAGCCCATTGTCTGATGTCAAAACCACCATAAGCCAACAGAGATCGCATTTTGTCAACTAGTGACTTGGCTTCATGACAGGAATGGAAGCTTTGGAGGCAGTTATCAACATAAAAACATTGTTGGACAGATTGAAGGACCTCCTCATTTCCATCGCAGTGATCTTGAACATGTTTGTTGACTGCGTAGGTGGCACAGCATGGGCTACAGGTTGTTCCATAAGGCAAGACTTGCCACTCATACACACTCGGCTCCTGGTCTAGTTGCATCCCTCTCCATATGAAACGCAGCAGAGGTTTGTCCTCATCCAAAAGGCGTACTTGATGAAACATACCTTTGATATCTCCACAGATGGCAACAGGATGTTGGCGGAATCTAAGAAGAACTCCAAGCAGAGAGGGACCAAGTGTCGGGCCAGGCAGAAGACATTTGTTTAGACTTTGTCCAATGTACTCAAAGGAGCAGTCAAATACAACTCTGTATTTGTTGTTGTGTTCGACAATGTGATGCGGGAAATACCAGGTTTCCTTTGGTTGGTCTATCTGCTCTCTTGGAATCCTTTGAATGTAGCCAGACTGCACAAGGTTATCCATTTCCTCTTGATATTTATCAAACAGTTTGCACTGGGCGTTTTTCTGTAGCACAGAGACGGGGCAAGACAGCTTCTTTTGGAGCTTTGAGGACAGGAAAATTAGGGGCTCTAAGTAGTGGAGTGGCATAGCGCATTACACCATCTATATCTACTCTAGTTGTCTCAAACTGGAGAAGATCAAGAGCTATTTTGTCATGTTTTGACCTTGTTGCTGTCTTTTCATTTATATAGGGCAAAGTGTCAATCTGCCACAGTCTTTCAACATTCCTGAGCAATTCGCTTTTCAAGCAGGTAAAGGTGAAGGAGAAAGTGTGCTGAGTTTGGATTAAACTGGCTGGTCCTTGGAGAGCCCATCCTAGCCTGGTGTGTACTGCCAGTGGGCCACCAGGGGGTCCCATGAGTATTGACTCGGTTGCTGTGATGAGATGGGCATAGTCTGAGCCGATGAGGACGAGAGGACATACATGGTCAATAGACTGTAATGGAATACCTCTGAGATGATGATATTGCTCTTGTAGCTGCTTCAGAAGGTATGTGTGTTCTGACAGTCCAAGATTCTCTGCAGTGAATGCACCATTGATAACATGTCTTTCTTCTGGCTGGCCAACAGGGGAGATTTCAAAGGAGACGGATCCTCCATCCAATTGCACTATATCATGTCTTACTGTGCGTAATGAGATGGTTTCAGGCTGTGTTGCAAGACTCAACTGCTGGACTGCTAGGGGGAGCAAGATAGATCTATCTGCACCATCATCAAGGACTGCATAAGTCTTAAGCATTTGTTCACCATTGTGGATGCATACATTCACAACCTTCAGCATTACTTTATAGGAGCGATTAGGTTTGTCAATGTAAAGGAGCTCAGAGGGAGAGGATGTCAACATCACTATGGCTGATTTGGTTGCATTGACATCATGGAGGATAGACAGGTGAATCTCTTTACAGATGTACTGCCTCTTTAAGGTGCATTTGTCCGTTTTGTGTATTCTCCCACATTTGCTGCATCTTTCTCTCTCTCTAATCCATTTGTCAATGTCCAGTTTTGAAAGTTTTTTAAACTCTGTGCATGAACCAAGGAAATGGTCTCTAATGTTACAGTAGGGCCAGTAAGGCTTAGGTTTAATGTTAACATTTCCCTTTTCCTTTGTGTATGCTCTCAGTGGGCCATTTACATCAGATGTTGACGGGTAGATAGCGGAGGCTTGTCTGGAGGGCTGGCGTTTCCCAGCTTGTGTTCTTTCCTGTTTGTGAAGCTCTACAGCTCTCTCTGATATGCGTTTGGCTCTTGATTTTAACTGAAGCCAAGTTGAAAGGTCAAGGAGGGAGTACGTTTTAGTCGTCTGTCCAGTCAGAATGCCACGATTAATGCAGTGTTCAACAAATCCATCTCGATACTGTACAGGGAGTTTACTGAGGAGTCTGTCAACATGTGAGCCACATCTTAATTCAGATCCATTAGTGCCCTCTAGGGACAGCGGCATTCCCACCAGAGCATGGACAGAAAGAGAAAAATCATCAAAGGCCTCTGCATCACCTATACAAATGATTGGGGAATTTAATATCATTCCAATTTCACTTTGAACTAGCAGCCTTGACTGACCATACTTCTCCTGAAGTGCTTGGAGGGCAGTGGAATATGGTCTCACATCATGCATCCTGGACCTGGCCAATTTATTGGCTCCTGGGTGCTGAAGATGTTCCAAGAGGACCTGATATTTATATTGTTCAGTAAGATGGGGATGATTGTCCAGGAGGTTATCCAGGGCCATCTTCAGAAGGGCAAAATCACTCTCTCGACCACTTTTGAAAACAGGAAGTGAGGGCTTTGGTATTCCATAAGCGGAGGCCATGATTAGATCCATAGCGTTGGGGGTTTGGATTGACGAATGTACGTATTGTGGCTGCAGGGATGACATGTTTTGCATTGGTGGTAGACTCCCAGTGAAGGCGGGCTGTCCAGGACCCAGCATGGATGCAGAATGGTCAGGGGCCGTGACTGGAGGTGCAGGTACATGGTGAACAGAAGGGGAAGTTTGTATAGCAGGTGCAGACACTGGAGGAATAGATAATGGGGCAAATTGAGCAGTAGCAGTGGGAACCTGAATAGGGGCTAAGCCTCCCTGTAGTGGTTGAGGCACTGGGAGAGTTTTAGAGGCACTGGGATAGCCAATTTGAGAAAGCAGAGGAGTTGAATCAAACTGAGACTTAGCATATCTCATGTTTGAGGGGGCAGGAGTATATATTTTGGAGGGAGGCAGACCATAAAAGGAAGTAGTGGCTACGTATTCTTGAAGAGATGAGGGAGTTAGGGCAGAAGCTCCAGCAGGGTGGTCATCTTCAGAAACATTTGTCTAACAAAGTTAGACACAAGCTGGGCTGATTCAAGCTCTTGCTCTTTAATACGTATGCGTCGATTCATTTCAACCACTCTGACAATTTTCTCTCTCTTCTTGTGTGCTTCCTCTTGTCTTTGCTGAGCAGCTCTGGCTTCCTCGTCAATCAATTTACATTCTTTATCAAGCTCCTCATCCTCCTGTCTTTGCCTTTTTAGCTCCTCCAGCTCATCTCTCTTCTTCTCTTCTAGAATGCTGGCTTGGAGATCACTTAAATTAGAAACATTGCTGCCTCTGGAGTGCCTACTAAATTGTTAAGCTGTAGGGAGACTAGAAGCTGACTTGGAACCATGAGACTTCTTGCTATAAGCACTACGGGAACCATGGGACCGTGTGGATGTCCTTTGTTGTGGTAGATTAATTCCATAGTAGTCAGGGGGTTGCTTATGCCTCTTGGGTCTAGCTCCTGGACCCTGGCTAACTGGCTTTGTGAGATGGCTATCAGATACAACATGAGGTGCTGATGGCAAAGAGGTAGCTAGTGGTTCAGGTGGAAGGACAGGCTCTGTTTGGGAAGCAGGTGAAGATGGCCTAGGTGATGTTTGAGACAGTACAGGGGGAGCCGTATCTGTGTAAGGCTGGGTTATGTCTTTGTCACTTTGGCATCCATCCATATATTCAGTAGAGGGAGGCTGAGCTTCATCAGTGAACTCATCAACAGGGTTAATACCATCAGTCTCTGAACCAGCCATTTTAGGTCACTGTCTGGAGAGTGGCTCAGTATCCTGCTCGAAGGACCATTTTGTTGAGTATATAATGGTTCTAACTGGAGCCACAAACCACCAGGAAACACAGGTTGTTTTCAGTTCGTCTCGTTTATTTTCCCAGAATTATGTGAATGTTGGCATTATAGTTCTTTCTGGTCGATTGCCATGGTTCTAAATGAAAGAGAACAAATTACAATATTTGCCCATACAAATTAGACACCCAGCTCCAAATAATGTTAAATACTTGTAAATTAGGATACAATTCATATTTCAAATAATACATTTTATAATCCAAATGAAGCAGATGAGATGCTACTTACAATGAGGGATTTCAAATACACATGGCAAACTCAGGTGAGCACCAACACACACTCAGCCTGGTAAAAGTTTGAAGACAAAGAGAGGGGAGGCCTCATCCAAGCCTGTATTTATAAAGTGGGAGGAACAGTGGGAGGTGCTTGCACCATCATTGCTGGTCTCCTTGTCACAGGCCACTGACATGAAGGGGGAGCAAATATACAGTTTCTAACAGACTTAGTTATCCTGTACTGGAGCCATTATTCTTCTGTTCTCCTTGACAAATACACATCACACTTTGGACGATGGCTGAAACAACCTGCAACTTCAGGTGAAACAGAAGACAGCGAAAAGGACAGAAAATAGGCATTAACTCGGAAAAATACGTTTGTTTCCAAGTTTCACAGTAGCAGCTTGCAAACAGTGACAGAACTCCCTTTGCTGAACACATCACCCCAGCCCTGCAGCAACTCCATTGGCTCCCTATCAAATCCCGCATCGATTTCAAGATTCTACTCCTCACTTTCAAGATCCTTCATAACCTGGCACCATCATATCTCGCTGAACTGATCCATACCCACACCCTCCCGCACCCTCCGATCCTCTTCTACCATCCAGCTCTTTACCACATCTGCCAACCTAACCACCATGGGGTCAAGTGCTTTCAGCCGATCTGCCCCCAGCCTCTGGAACTCTCTCCCACTGAACATTTGCACTTCTGACACAGTCTCCACTTTTAAATCTTGCCTGAAAACACACTTATTCCGCGTGGCTTACTCTGTATCAGCCTAATCATATAATCACACTCCTGCCTGTTCTCCATTCCACTCTATGGCACTATTCTCACCCTGGAAGCTCCACCCTGCCAAACCCGGCCCGGTTTACTTCTTGACTTCATGTATGGTGAGGACTGCAGAGTCTGAACCCTGCACACACTCTTTCCCACTCCCTATTCCGCTCTATTGCACTATTCTCACCCCAGAAGCTCAGCCCTGCTTAACCCGACCCGGTTGACTTCATGTTTGGTGAGGACTGCAGAGTCTGAATTCTGTGCCGAGACGGCACCATGTAACTGCATCCTCTTACTTCTCCTCCTGTACTTCTACTGTCTTTTATTGTACTGTTGTTGTTATGTGTGATGTCCTTGAGTGCTCTGAAAGGCGCCTTCAAATATTATTATTATTATTATTATTATTATTATTATTATTGTTGTTGTTGTTGTTATTATTATTACCTGGAACCATGTTGTTCACATTATAAACAGCTCTGTGGGTCAGAACCTCACCCTGCCAGGACAGACAGACCACGTTACAGGTTCATGCAGTGCATTTGTACATGTTGCACCAGTAAACTATACAGTGTGTATTTTAAATCTTGTATCACTAACTGCTGAATAAATGATATCAAAGAGCCGGCTGTAAGGCTTCTATCTGCAGATCCAACATGTGATGTGGAGGCTCTGCCTGCTGATCAGCTGTCTGTGACACAGTGGTGCTGAAGCACCATCTTGTGGCCTCCTTGTATCTGATAAACAGCTCATCCTTCCTCCGTCACCACCAGCAGGTGGAGATGAAGATCTACTAAAACACAAACAGCTGCACATAAAGTCAGGATGTACAGTATCTGTCTTTGTCTCTTATTTCAAAGGATCATTTATTTGATATAATATTTATGCTGAAATTCAGGAAGTCAACTGTTTTGTCAGAAAGGCTTCAGAGTAGATCATTAACTGTGTGAGGAAACTGTTTGAATCTTTATGACAGTTTAGTTTGATAAGTGCTGACTGTCAGTCAGCTGTTTTAAACCAGGAAAAGCAAACTGAACAGAATCGGATGAAGAGTTAGAGAAATATCAGTGAAGCCGGAGGAGCCAAGAATTATTTTACAGCTAAAAACTTTAATTTTTTTGAAAGTGTTTCAGGTTTTCACTGAGTCTTCGTTGTTAATGAGGAAGCAAAGTTCAGATTAATAGAGTCGCTCCTTGTCCTGGAATGAACCAAACCTTGATAACCCCTCCTTCTTCCTCCTGCTCCTCCTCTCACACAGCAGCTCCACTCTATCAGTGTATTTCCTTGTTCCCTCCCCTTCAGATCTTAAGTTTTGTGGATGAGTGTAACTGAGCTGACAGAACTTCTTCAATGCACAAACACTCTGTTCAGATCAGAGCTCAAACCAGTTTCTGTTATCAGGAAGTGAAACTCACACAGTCGATGTACTGAGAGGTGAAATGGCTCAGAAAGCTGTTCAGCTGGACCGAGAGACTTTCTCTTGTCCGATCTGTTTGGATCTACTGAAGGATCCGGTGGCTACTCCCTGTGGACACAGCTACTGCAAGAACTGTATTAAAGACCACTGGGACACAGAGGATGAGAAGAGGATCTACAGCTGCCCTCAGTGCAGGAAGAGCTTCACACCGAGGCCTGAGCTGCTGAAAAACACCATGTTAGCAGCTTTAGTGGAGGAGCTGAAGAAGACTGGACTCCAAGCTGCTCCTGCTGATCTCTGCTATGCTGGACCTGAAGATGTGGCCTGTGATGTCTGCACTGGGAGGAAACTGAGAGCAGTTAAGTCCTGTTTGGTCTGTCTGATCTCTTACTGTGAGAAACACCTGCAGCCTCACTTTGAAATCCCTGCCTATGAAAAACACAAGCTGGTGGAGCCGTCAGAGAAGCTCCAGGAGAACATCTGCTCTCGTCATGATGAGGTGATGAAGATGTTCTGCCGTACTGATCAGCAGTGTATCTGTATTTTGTGCTCCATGGACGAACATAAAGGCCACGACACAGTGTCAGCTGCAGCAGAGAGGACTGAGAGGCAGAGAGAGCTGGAGGGGAGTCGACACAACATCCAGCAGAGAATCCAGGACAGAGAGGAAGATGTGAAGCTGCTTCAACAGGAGGTGGAGGCCATCAATCTCTCTGCTGATAAAGCAGTGGAGCACAGTGAGAAGATCTTCACCCAGCTGTTCCGTCTCATGGAGAAAAGACGCTCTGATGTGAAGCAGCAGGTCAGATCCCAGCAGGAAACTGAAGTGAGTCGAGTCAAAGAGCTTCAGGAGAAGCTGGAGCAGGAGATCACTGAGCTGAAGAGGAAAGATGCTGAGCTGAAGAAGCTCTCACACACAGAGGATCACAACCAGTTTCTACACAACTACCCCTCACTGTCAGCACTCAGTGAGTCTACACACTCATCCAGCATCAAGATCCGTCCTCAGAAGTACTTTGAGGATGTGACAGCAGCTGTGTCAGAGCTCAGAGACAAACTGCAGGATGTCCTGAGAGAGAAACAGACAAACGTCTCACTGACAGAGACTGAAGTGGATGTTTTACTGCCACAACCAGAACCCAAGACCAGAACTGACTTCTTAAGATATTCACGTGAAATCACACTGGATCCAAACACAGCACACACACAGCTGTTATTATCTGAGGGGAACAGAAAAGTAAGAAACATGAATCAACCACAGTCTTATTCTAGTCATCCAGACAGATTCACTTACTATCCTCAGGTCCTGAGTAGAGAGAGTCTGACTGGACGTTGTTACTGGGAGATGAAGTGGAGAGGAGGACGAGTTTGTGTAGCAGTTGCATACGAGAGTATCAGCAGAGCAGGGAGGTCAGATGAAAGCGGATTTGGATTCAGTGACAAAGCTTGGATGTTAGATTGTGACACAGCCAGTTATTGTTGGTTCAAGAACCAGCACTTTGATATATTTCAATTTTCTCACAACAGTGTCGCCACTCCCATGCTGGCTCTTCGGTCCTCCAGAGTTGGAGTGTACCTGGATCACAGTGCAGGTATTCTGTCCTTCTACAGCGTCTCTGGCACCATGACTCTCCTCCACAGAGTCCAGACCACATTCACTCAGCCTCTCTATGCTGGACTTTATGTTGATGATGGAGCCTCTGCTGAGTTCTGTAGACTCAGATAGACTGAAGTCATTTCAGGGTCAGTGGGTTAAATTGTGTGTTTCATTTCTTCAGACTTGTTGTGTTTCCATCATTGTTGCTGAGAGCTGATTGTTGTGTCATTTCTTCACTGCATACAGATCACCTGTCAATCAAACATTGTGGGCGGTACTTTGCCGTCTCCTTGTTGTTCTGTAAATGTTTGAGTGTGTTCAGGCGGCGCTCCTTCCTGTGTGTGTTCAGCCTCAGAGGCTGTCACTGCTCATGATGAGTTCAGCTCACATGATCATCATCAATCAGGAGATCAGTCGTTATTTGCTTGTACACAGTTGTCATCAATCTAATTTCAGTTTGAATGTTGACATTAATGAGATTAATATTCAAAGATTTTGGGAGATTATTTGAAAACTTTATCAGTAGCTCATGTCAGAGAAAGATATAATGTATAATATTACAGCCGGAAAAACATTTTACATTCTTCAGATATATGCAACAAATATCAACATTTTCAAACGCAAAAGTTTAAATGAAATCAAAATAATCTTTCATTTGAAAATATACAGTCTACATCAGTAAAGCTGAAAACAGTAATTAACATGAAGAAGAAAACAATATCAGTTGTCCTTCTGATGAACGGACACCAGCTGTCTGAACTTATTCAACATGTTGTGCCAGAAAGAAGCTTTGTCCATATTTGATATTATTTGTCAGTAAAAGGTTTGTCTTTGATTTTCTTTCCTTTGTTGACAACATTTTTCAAATGATGATCGCTAAAAGGAGAGATATAATTACTGTTTTATTACATATTGATTTGTTTTCATGTATAAATGTCAAATGTTTTTGTTTCTTTATTTTTATTTCTGATTGTAATATGATTATGACTATTGACTAATATGACTATTTTTTTTCTCCTGTTGTGCATTTGATTTGATTAATTCATATTTTAATGATTTCTCTGAAAGTCTTTGACTCTGTAATATTTTGACATCCTTGAATCCAATAATTACTGGGATTTTATAGTTTTTGGATTATTTTTCACTTTGTTTTGGATTTTCATGTTCATTTGTTAATCAGGTCATGAATGATTTCTTTGTATTTGTGTATTTAGCGTGTGCTCCTAATTTTCCTCATAAGTGCAAAAACACATCACAATGCTATTAAATGTTTCTTTAAAAAAGAGTACAATTTTGTGTTCAGTGTTCAGTCATTCCTGTGTCATTTGATGAGCATGTCATATACAATGTCCACAGGATTGTATTACTATTCTTGGTGATAGGACAAACCTCTTCATGATAGATTTCAGGGCTCTTCATATTTATATTAATAACTTTTATTGAATATTCTTTTAGATTTTGACTAGCGGAGTATCTCCATATTTAACTTCAGTCAAACACGAGGTTCGCTGATGATTTATATTTATATTTAACATTTTATATCTATATATAATTGTAATATTTATATTCATCTTTAACATTTATATTTATATTTAACATTTATGTTGAGATTTAACATTTGTAGGATAGTATGTTCTTGACATCGACAGCACCAAAAATAGATAATGTAGGAGACACTGCTCACACACTATTTTGATATATATGATAATTAATCACTGGTAATTAATTTTACACTCGTAAATGGGGCACCACCTCCGTGTTTAGTTATTGGAATAATCCGGAGGACATTATTCCAAACACCTAACTGTACCAGTTGGCTTGGACAGTTAGAGTCCATTCAAAATCAATTTATTCAGTCTCAATACTCTGAAGTAGTGACTTCTTTCCACATATCCATCGGTTCTCCATATTAAAATTAAGTTCCAGACAAAGACAAATGATTATATATGTTTATTGACTAAATAATTTGGGGTAAAATAAAGGACATGACAATTTTAGACGAACAACAGATAACAGAGAAGGTAAAGACTGTAATAAGGAAAGTAATAACGTTGTGTGACCCTCGGGAGATGGCAAAGTTAAAGGGTCGGTTATATATATATATATATATATATATATATTTATATATTAAATATGACGGGAGTAATTTTTAATACTACGAGACCCTAATCTTAATTCTCTTAAGTTCAAAAGATAGAAGTTAGAACTTAGACAGAAGTCAGAACTTTAGACAGAAGTCAGAACTTTAGACACCAACTCATTCTCACGTGTGTGGATCCAGCTACATGAAGACGTTCAGCCGGTTTTGTCTGGGAGTCAGGAGGCACTGAAGTTTGGTGTTCTTGAGAGTTCTGGGTTGGACTACGGCATGGCGCGTCGGTCCAATAGCCAGAGTGAAGGCCGGTACTCTGTTGAGGAACTCTTGATCCGAAGGCCCAGCGGGTTTCCTGCCTTGGGAGCACTGGGGGCAGAGTCGGTCTCGGCTGGGAGCACACAAAGTCTCTTTTTGTTGGCTTGCAACGTTCTTCATCAGATGATCACAGTCTTGAAAAAGACTTTTCTTGGTGATTTCAAGTAGTGGTACTTAAGTTCTGATTCTGAAACTAATTCAACTTCTTCTGAATCAGGCGGTGACACTTTAACAGTATAAAATCAAAAAAGAAAATAATTTGTTCTATTAAAAGTAAAACAAGTAGGGATTCAATTCGCATGTCTTAGAGCTTGTTGCCAAAATAAAACTAAAGATTACTTAAATATATATATATATATATATATATATATATATATATATATATAAAGGAAAGAAAGAAGAAAAGAGAGTAGTAGGAGATGTGAAGAGAAGAAGTCAGGAGAAGGAGCAGTGAGAGAACCCGGAGAAGAGGACTGAGAGAAGACGAGTGGAGCAGAGGGGTCTGTTTTATGACCTGCAGCAGATGGATCAGAAGGGGTGGGGGCAGAGTGTCCCTCCTTCTGTGATCTGCATTTAGGCTCCCAAAAAGTTAATCTAACTATACGATTGTATTTAATGTTTTGAAATCGTGTTTTAACCTTCCCAAAACTTCACCATCTTAAAAGTCGAATTTTTGCCTTTGTGAAAAGATGCAACATGATAATGATCATTTGTCATTCAAAAGAATTATAACCTGATTAAGACATGAAGCCATAAAGTATACAACATATAACAATAAAGTATACAATACATAGTAGAACCAAGGACTTATACATATTCCTTGTAGTTCTATCTTTAACAAAACATATCTGAAATTTAACTGGTAAATAACACAAGTATCACACGAGGAATGATGATCTCCAAGTCTCTCCTCCATCGACAAAGGGGAGGGGTGTTTCTGTTGACCTCAAACTTATTGAGTAATAAACTTCATTTGGGCTTGACAATAACCTGGGAAAGATCTATTGTATGACCTTCTTATGCTATTTCGGAATCTGCTAAGATTAAGAAATTGAGATGTAGTTAATTAGTTATTTAGGACTTATTTGAATTTGGGTGAGGATCGACTGCAAGGGGATTGGTATGTCAGACCCAGGAACAACAACGGTCGTAAATAACAGTTGGACATGTGAGGAGAAGGACACACAGATTAGGTTTCCCATTATGCCTTCCTCCACTGGAGAATGTTCCAGAGGGAGAGAGACGTAGATTAGTAAGAAATCTTAAATCACCACATCTATGTTAGAAAACAGTCCTCCTTTCTTTTGGTGTGACCAAAGAAAACTTTATCAGCTTGACCTTGTTTGACCTGAGGAAAAGGGGTTCATCTTCTTTGGAGGAAGGGGAACAGACCAGATGTGCTTAGTCGTTGTAAATTACTAAAAGAAGATCTCTGGTGATCTGTTTATAGCAAGATAAACAACATTCTCTCACTTTGTGGAGAGGAGAGGATTTGCCAGGCCCGGGTATGGGGGGGGGCTTTCAGTCCCATATGCTGGAAAAAGGAGTCGATTTGGGTTAAAGGTAATCATGGCCGAAATGAGACCACTTTAAGATGCAGAGACAAAGGCTTGTGTTCCTACACATTTAACATTTAGATTTAGATTTAACATTTAGATTTAGATTTTTTTTTTCAATATAACATTGCCATTATATTTACAAAGGAAGTAAATATCAAAAAGTTCACAAATATTGATGTAAATCTGTCAAAGGTAACATTTTAAGCTTCAACACAAAACTACATGAGGTTTGACTTTAATTACAACAAACTGACAAATATCATAAGTGTGATTCATGACACAGTTCAAACAGGATCAAAAAATTAATTTATCTCTCTATTGACCACTATGCAACTTTTTCCAGAGTAAGGTCCCATGAGGTCCACTGGAAGAGGTTTGACTTAAGCTCTTGTTGACCCAAACAGAGAATCTAAATATGAGACTGTCCCTGAACCCCAACATCTCTGAACCCCCTGTGAGACTGCCTTCCTACCCTACGTTGTGATTGATGGAGTATATGGAGTTTGGTGTGAGGAGGAGCCGGTCTGTCTCCTCTGTGAGATAAAGAGAAGGAGGAACGGAAATGTAACCTTGGCTGCTGAGGAGACGACTCATCTTATCACCCCAGCTGCCATCACAACTGTTCCTCCTCTTACTGTGTATATATGCATTACTAAATATATTCAGACATCGTGTATGGATATATTGTTAGAAAAAGTTTTTTAGACTTTTGGTAAAGTTTCAGTACCCTTTTCCTGTGAAAAGCAGCTGCAGCCCCAAAGTATCATCGAAACACCTGTACAACATGAAACAGCTTAATCTCTTCTTCTTCTACATCCCAACAAAATTGCATCACAGAGATTATCTGATGAGGAGTGAGGCACAGACAGACTGATGGTTTACTGACAGCAGGTGTGTGATCCTCAGTTTTTAATATGACGGATCACAGAGACGGTTTGAGTAGACTAACTGTTGTCTTTTTAACTTTCCACATTCACTCTGAAACACCACGTAAGTGCTGTCAGATTTACACTGTAAGACCAAAAACACACGCCTCGTTTTTGGTGAGAACACCAACGGTTTAGTCTTGATGGAGGGCTCAAAGAAATAAATGTGTGTTAACAGATGTGACTGTGTTACCGGCACTGAAGCCATCACTCGACTGTTCTCCTTGACAAAAACACATCACACTTTGGACGATGGTCGAAACAACCTGCAGCTTCAGGTGAAACAGAAGACAGCAAAAAGGACTAAAAATAGGTGTTAACTTGTTAATTAAGTTAGTTTCCAAGTTTCACAGTAGCAGCTTGCAAACAGTGACATGTTTGAGTTATCAGCTCTTTCATGCTGTGCAGGTACAAAATGTTAAAACAGGCTCTAAGAAGTCTGGTCTGATTAACAGGTGGAAGGTTTATTGGACAGTAAAACACAGCACGGAGGTCGTAAAGCCAAACTTTGTCCACAATCATTTATCTTGTACCACTGAATGCAGCTAAACAGAGAACTACCTGGAACCATGTTGTTCACATTTTAAACAGCTCTGTGGGTCAGAACCTCACCCTGCCAGCACAGACAGACCACAATACAGGTTCATGCAGTGCGTTTGTACATGTTGCACCAGTAAACTATACACTGTGTATTTTAAATCTTGTATCACTAACTGCTGAATAAATGATATCAAAGAGTCGGCTGCAAGGCTTCTATCTGCAGATCCAACATGTGATGTGGAGGCTCTGCCTGCTGATCAGCTGTCTGTGACACAGTGGTGCTGCAGCGCCATCCTGTGGTCTCCTTGTATCTGATAAACAGCTCATCCTTCCTCCATCACCACCAGCAGGTGGAGATGAAGATCTACTACAAACACAAACAGCCAACAGCACCTCCAGCTGCACATACAGTATCTGTCTTTGACTCTTGTTTCAAAGGATCATTTAATGCCAGGTGGTCGGGACGTTAAATTTAAGGCATCAAAATAGTTTCCACAAATCAGTGAGTGACGTCACAGTGGGTTTACACTCGTAAAAAACTATATTCAAAACTCAAATGCAAAAATCTAACAAAAGTGTATCAGTCTTGTCTGATGATTCTTGTTTCATCACATCTGAAGCCTGAAATGCTGCTTTGGCTCAGAATGAGATTCAGGATGAGATTCAGGAACTGAACAGTTTTGTCAGAAAGGCTTCAGAGTAGATCATTAACTGTGTGAGGAAACTGTCTGAATCGATATGACAGTTTAGTTTGATAAGTGCCGACTGTCGGTCAGCTGTTTTTAACCAGGAAAGGAGCCGGGGGAGCCAAGGATTATTTCACAATTAAAAACGTTTAAGTTTTCAAAAGTGTTTCAGGTTGTAACTGAGGCTTGGTTGTAAATAAGGAAACAAAGTCCGGATCGATAGAGCCGCTCCTCATCCTGGAATGAAGTAAAGCTTGATAACTCCTTCTTTCACACAGCAGCTCCACTCTGTCAGTATATTTCCTTGTTCCCTCCCCTTCATATTTACAGTCACTGCACAAACACTCTGTTCAGATCAGAGCTCAAACCAGTTTCTGTTATCAGGAAGTGAAACTCAGACAGTTGAAGTACTGAGAGGTGAAATGGAGCAGAAAGCAGTTCATCTGGACCGAGAGACTTTCTCTTGTCCGATCTGTTTGGATCTACTGAAGGATCCGGTGGCTACTCCCTGTGGACACAGCTACTGCAAGAACTGTATTAAAGACCACTGGGACACAGAGGATGAGAAGAGGATCTACAGCTGCCCTCAGTGCAGAAAGAGCTTCATACCGAGGCCTGAGCTGCTGAAAAACACCATGTTAGCAGCTTTAGTGGAGCAGCTGAAGAAGACTGGACTCCAAGCTGCGCCTGCTGATCTCTGCTATGCTGGACCTGAAGATGTGGCCTGTGATGTCTGCACTGGGAGGAAACTGAGAGCAGTTAAGTCCTGTTTATTCTGTCTGGTCTCTTACTGTGAGAAACACCTCCAGCCTCACTTTGATGTGGCTCAATTCAAGAAACACAAGCTGGTGGAGCCGTCAGAGAAGCTCCAGGAGAACATCTGCTCTCGTCATGATGAGGTGATGAAGATGTTCTGCCGTACTGATCAGCAGTGTATCTGTATTTTGTGCTCCATGGACGAACATAAAGGCCACGACACAGTGTCAGCTGCAGCAGAGAGGACTGAGAGGCAGAGAGAGCTGGAGGGGAGTCGACACAACATCCAGCAGAGAATCCAGGACAGAGAGGAAGATGTGAAGCTGCTTCAACAGGAGGTGGAGGCCATCAATGGCTCTGCTGATGAAGCAGTGGAGCACAGTGAGAAGATCTTCACCCAGCTGATCCGTCTCATGGAGAAAAGACGCTCTGATGTGAAGCAGCAGGTCAGATCCCAGCAGGAAACTGAAGTGAGTCGAGTCAAAGAGCTTCAGGAGAAGCTGGAGCAGGAGATCACTGAGCTGAAGAGGAAAGACGCTGAGCTGAAGAAGCTCTCACACACAGAGGATCACAACCAGTTTCTACACAACTACCCCTCACTGTCAGCACTCAGTGAGTCTACACACTCATCCAGCATCAAGATCTGTCCTCAGAAGTACTTTGAGGATGTGACAGCAGCTGTGTCAGAGCTCAGAGACAAACTACAGGACGTCCTGAGAGAGAAACAGACAAACATCTCACTGACAGAGACTGAAGTGGATGTTTCACTGCCACAACCAGAACCCAAGACCAGAACTGACTTCTTAAGATATTCATGTGAAATCACACTGGATCCAAACACAGCAGCCACAAGTCTTGTATTATCTGAGGGGAACAGAAAAGCAACAAGAGTGAGTCAACATCAGTCTTATTCTAGTCATCCAGACAGATTCACTTATTGGGTTCAGGTCCTGAGTAGAGAGAGTCTGACTGGACGTTGTTACTGGGAAGTGGAGCGGAGAGGAGAAAGTGGAGGAGAAGGAGGAGTTTATGTAGCAGTCGCATACAAGAACATCTGCAGAGCAGGGAGGTCAGAGGAATGTTTATTTGGACAAAATGACAAATCTTGGATGTTATATTGTGACAGAAACCGTTACGACTTTCATTACAACAAAGTCTCCACTCCTGTCTCAGGTCCTCAGTCCTCCAGAGTTGGAGTGTACCTGGATCACAGTGCAGGTATTCTGTCCTTCTACAGCGTCTCTGACACCATGACTCTCCTCCACAGAGTCCAGACCACATTCACTCAGCCTCTCTATGCTGGACTTCATGTTTATCCTGGAGTTACTGCTGAGTTCTGTAGACTCAGATAGACTGAAGTCATTTCAGGGTCAGTGGGTTAAATTCTCTGTTTCATTTCTTCAGACTTGTTGTGTTTCCATCATTGTTGCTGAGAGCTGATTGTTGTGTCATTTCTTCACTGCACACAAGATCACCTGTCAATCAAACATTGTGGGCGGTACTTTGCCGTCTCCTTGTTGTTCTGTAAATGTTTGAGTGTGTTCAGGCGGCGCTCCTTCCTGTGTGTGTTCAGCCTCAGAGGCTGTCACTGCTCATGATGAGTTCACTTCACATGATCATCATCAATCAGGAGATCAGTCGTTATCTGATATTCATCTAAATTCAATTTAAATGGTGAATAAACAAACATGAACAAAGTCTTTTCTTCTTGTCTTCACTCCAGGGTCAGAGACAGTGTGGGGGGTCGTTTCCCTGAAACTTGTTCTGTGAAAAATGAAGCAATTTTCTGCAGTTTGACATTTATATTCAAAGATTTGGGAGATTATTTGAAAAATATCAGTAGCTCAGTAATATGAGAGAGAGATATAATATATAATATTACAACAAGAGAAAAAAAATAAAAATGAGCTATTTTCAAAACAGGATGAAGACGTAAAATAACATCTTTGTATTGTTTATGTATATGAAACCAATATCAACATTTTCAAACACAAAAGTTTCAATGAAATTAAAATAATCCTTCTTGTGAAAATATACAGTCTACATCAGCACAACATGTGTTTTCGAGCTCTGAAACTGTAATTAACAAGATGTGTCAATCTGTTGTTTTTTTCTGCAGGACCAAATAACTTGTAGATGTGACAGAAGTACATTAATACAACACTGAATCAACATGTGGTTCAACGCAGTGAATACGAGTGGAGATATTAATGTATGAAAATGACAGATGGTTTGTTCGGGTCAACAATGACTCTTTGTATTAATGTAATGACTGTAAGTGTTCTGCAACAGCTTTTTAAATGAACACATGTTGTAAATGATCCTTGGGGCTTCTTGGATGTTCAGGACACATTTCAACTCAATCCAGTGAAAAATAAGAAGCTGGTGAGGCTGAGAATGCACATACACACAATCACTAATATGATGACGAATAGCTCAAAAACTCACAACAAAAAAGTGAAACGTATCCTGACCATAACCATGAATTTAACAGAAGTTTCAACAGGATTTCTCCTGGACATGAACAGAGAAATGTTCTGGGTTCTGGGTGAGTTCACTTGAGTCAAATGATCAGCTCCTCGTCAAACTCTGATGAAGTCTGGTAAGTAACCACTCATTTTAATCAGGTGTGACGGGGCAGGGAAACGTGTAAAACATGGAACATAGAGCCTCGAGGAACAGGAGGGAGAAACACTGCCATGAGTCGCAATCTGCTATCAGACAATCTGCAGCTGCATCTTCCATCAGGACTCTTACCTGGACTCCTATCACATGTAATTAACCCTGTCATGCAGGAACTATTGAATCACTGAGTTATATGATTTTTTAATGTTGCTCTTTACTCTTAAACAAGTGAAAAATCACACCAGTGAATTTGTCTTTTTCAATATATATTATTTTTAAGGAGTTATTGTAAATATCTATGCAGTAGACACTGTGCATCATCCATATAAAAAAGTCACTGCCTATTGAGCCTTTATTCATAATGTGAAGACTACTAAATCATTTGCTGAATACTGAATACTTTTTTACATAACGTCCACAGGAGAGGACACGTTTATTAAGTCCCAGAAAAAAAGATGTACAAGTCAGAAAGTGTTGAAGTGTCAGTATTTAACAGTTTGTATCAGTCAGGTTTTTATGGGCCATATGTGAAATGACTAAATATATGGGGTGCTGATTGTGAAGTTGCGCATGCTAAAATAAACAGCAACTTTTTGCAATATTTAGAAACTGTACCGGAACTTTCGGTGACAGGCAGTGTGAATTTGCACATTAGCTAAATATCTAGTTTCACCCGTGACATTTAGATTTAACATTTAGCATTCAGATTAACATTTAGATCTAACATTTATATTTAGACTTAGATTTAACATTAGGTTTAGACATAGTTTTAATATTTAGATTTAACAATTAACATTTTTTTTTTGAATTTAACATTTAGATTTAGATTTAAATTTTAGATTCAACAATTAGCATTTATATTTAACTTCAACATTTAGATTCATATTTAACATTTGTATGAAACATTTAACATTTAGATTTAGATTTAGATTTAACATTTAACATTTAACATTTAGATTTACATTTAACATTTAGATTTAGATTTAACACTTAGATTTAGATATTACCTTAATTTAACAATTAGCATTTGTATTTAAATTCAACATTCAGATTTAGATTTAACATTCTAATTTAAAATTTAGCGTTTATATTTAAATTTAACATTTAGAATTTAATGTAACATTTCGATTTACCATTTACATTTAACATTTAGATTTGGATATAACATTTAGATTTAACAATTAGCGTTTGTAATAATATTTAATATTTAGATTGATTTAGATTTAACATTTATATCATATGTATATTTAACATTTATATTATGATTTAACATTTAGATATAGATTCAACATTTATATTTAGATATAACATTTATATTTAGATATAACATTTAGATTTAACAATTAGCATTTATATTTATATTTAACATTTATATTTAAGGTTAACATTTAGATTTAAAGTTAACATTTAGATTTATGTTACACATTTAGATTTAAATTTAACATTTACATTTATATATATTTTCAAAATTTAGATGTAGATTTAGCATTGAGATTTAAAATTTTACATTTAGATTTAAATTTAACTTTTATATTTATATTTAACATTTATATTTAAATGTATATTTAACATTTGACATTTAGATTTATAGTTAACATTTAGATTTAAATGTAACATTTAGATTTATATTTATATTCAACTTTTAGATCTGAATTTAACATTTAGTTTTAGAATGTGCACGTCGCCTGGATCGGCGTCACCGGGGCCCCACCCTGGAGCCAGGCCTGGGGTTGGGGTTCGCAGGCGAGCGCCTGGTGGCCGGGTCTTTGCCCACGGGACCCGGCCGGGCGCAGCCCGAATGAGCAACGTGGGTCCGCCCTCCCGTGGGCTCACCACTCGCCGGAGGGTTCAGAAGGGGCCGGTGCAGTGGGATATGGGTGGCAGTCATGGGCCCCGGCGGCCCAATCCCCGGATGGTGACTCTAGCCATGGGGACATGGAATGTCACCTCGCTGGGGGGGAAAGAGCCTGAGCTGGTGCGGGAGGTTGAGCGGTACCGGCTAGAAATAGTCGGGCTCACCTCCACGCACAGTCTGGGCTCTGGAACCCAACTCCTTGAGAGAGGCTGGACTCTCTTCTACTCTGGAGTTGCCCGCGGTGAGAGGCGGCGAGCTGGTGTGGGCTTGCTTATAGCCCCCCAGCTCAGCCGCCATGTGTTGGAGTTCTCCCCAGTGAACGAGAGGGTCGTTTCCCTGCGCCTTCGGGTCAGGGATAGGACTCTCACCGTTGTCTCGGCTTATGGGCCGAACAGTGGTGCAGAGTACCCGGCCTTCTTGGAGTCCCTGGGAGGGGTACTGGAGAGTGCTCCAACCGGGGACTCCGTCGTTCTCCTGGGGGACTTCAACGCCCACGTGGGCGACGACAGTGTTACCTGGAGGGGTGTGATTGGGAGGAACGGCCTCCCCGATCTGAACCCGAGTGGTGTTTTGTTACTGGACTTCTGTGCTAGTCACGGTTTGTCCATAACGAACACCATGTTCAAGCATAAGGGTGTCCATATGTGCACGTGGCACCAGGACACCCTAGGCCGGAGATCAATGATCGACTTTGTGGTCATGTCATCTGACCTCCGGCCGTATGTCTTGGACACTCGGGTGAAGAGAGGGGCTGAGCTGTCAACTGATCACCACCTGGTGGTGAGTTGGATCCGCTGGCGGGGGAGGAAGCCGGACAGACCTGGCAGGCCCAAACGTATCGTGAGGGTCTGCTGGGAACGTCTGGCAGAACCCTCTGCCAGGGAGATCTTTAACTCCCACCTCCGGGAGAGCTTTGACCAGATCCCGAGGGAGGCTGGGGACATTGAGTCCGAATGGACCATGTTCTCCACTTCCATTGTTGACGCGGCTGTCCGGAGCTGTGGCCGTAAGGTCTCCGGTGCCTGTCGCGGCGGCAATCCCCGAACCCGGTGGTGGACACCGGAAGTAAGGGTTGCTGTCAAGCTGAAGAAGGAGTCCTACCGAGCCTGGCTGGCCCGGGGGACTCCTGAGGCAGCTGACGGGTACCGGCAGGCCAAGCATGCGGCAGCACGGGCAGTCTCGGAAGCAAAAACTCGGGTCTGGGAAGAGTTCGGGGAGGCCATGGAGGAGGACTACCGGTCGGCCTCGAAGAAATTCTGGCAAACCATCCGGCGCCTCAGGAGGGGGAAGCAGTCCTCCACCAACACTGTTTACAGTGGGGGTGGGGAGCTGTTGACCTCGACTGGGGACATCGTCGGGCGGTGGAAGGAATACTTCGAGGATCTCCTCAATCCCACTGACACGCCTTCCATAGAGGAAGCAGAGGCTGGGGACTCAGAGGTTGACCCATCCATCACCCAAGCCGAAGTCACTGAGGTAGTCCGGAAGCTCCTCAGTGGCAAAGCACCGGGGGTGGATGAGATCCGCCCTGAGTACCTCAAGTCTCTGGATGTTGTGGGGCTGTCTTGGTTGACACGTCTCTGCAGCATCGCGTGGCAGTCGGGGACAGTGCCTCGGACTGGCAGACCGGGGTGGTGGTCCCCCTATTTAAAAAGGGGGACCGGAGGGTGTGTTCCAACTATCGGGGGATCACACTCCTCAGCCTCCCTGGGAAAGTCTATTCAAGGGTACTGGAGAGGAGAATTCGGTCGATAGTCGAACCTCGGATTCAGGAGGAACAATGCGGTTTTCGTCCTGGCCGTGGAACACTGGACCAGCTTTATACCCTCCGCAGGGTGCTCGAGGGTTCATGGGAGTTTGCCCAACCAGTCCACATGTGTTTTGTGGACTTGGAGAAGGCATTCGACCATGTCCCTCGTGGCATTCTGTGGGAGGTGCTCCGGGAGTACGGGGTCGGAGGCCCTCTGTTAAGGGCTGTACGGTCCTTGTACGACCGGAGCAGGAGCTTGGTTCGCATTGCCGGCAGTAAGTCAGACCTGTTCCCAGTGCATGTTGGACTCCGACAGGGCTGCCCTTTGTCACCGGTTCTGTTCATTATTTTTATGGACAGAATTTCTAGGCGCAGCCATGGGCCGGAGGGGATCTGGTTCGGGAGCCACTGGATCTCATCTCTGCTTTTCGCGGATGATGTGGTCTTGTTGGCTCCTTCGAGCCAGGACCTCCAGCATGTCCTGGGGCAGTTTGCAGCCGAGTGTGAAGCGGCTGGGATGAGAATCAGCACCTCCAAATCTGAGGCCATGGTTCTCGACCGGAAAAAGGTGGCTTGCTCCCTCCAGGTGGGAGGAGAGTTCCTGCCTCAAGTGGAGGAGTTTAAGTATCTCGGGGTCTTGTTCACGAGTGAGGGAAGGATGGAGCGTGAGATTGACAGGCGGATCGGTGCAGCGGCTGCAGTAATGCGGTCGTTGTATCGGTCTGTCGTGGTGAAGAGAGAGCTGAGCCGAAAGGCGAAGCTCTCGATTTACCAGTCAATCTACGTTCCGACCTTCACCTATGGCCATGAACTTTGGGTCATGACCGAAAGAATAAGATCCCGGATACAAGCGGCCGAAATGAGCCTCCTCCGCAGGGTGGCAGGGCGCTCCCTTAGAGATAGGGTGAAGAGCTCTGTCACCCGGGAGGAGCTCGGAGTAGAGCCGCTGCTCCTCCACATCGAGAGGAGCCAGCTGAGGTGGCTCGGGCATCTGTTTCGGATGCCCCCGGGACGCCTCCCTCGGGAGGTGTTCCTGGCATGTCCCGCCGGGAGGAGACCCCGAGGAAGACCCAGGACACGCTGGTGTGACTATGTCACCCAGCTGGCCTGGGAACGCCTTGGGATCCTCCCGGAAGAGCTGGAGGCAGTGTCCGGGGAGAGGGAAGTCTGGGTGTCCCTGCTCAGGCAGCTGCCCCCGCGACCCAGCCCCGGATAAGCGGACGATAATGGATGGATGGATGGATGGCATTTAGTTTTAGATATAAAATTTAGATTTAACAATTAGCATTTATATTTATGTTTAACATTTATGTTTCTATTTAACATTTCTATTTAAATTTAACATTTCTATTTCTATTTCTATTTATATTAAACATTTGGATTTAAATTTAACATTTAGATATATATTCAACATTTAGATTTAGATATGACATTTAACATTCAGATTTGACATTTAGATTCAGATATAACAGTAAATTTAACAATTAGCACTTGTATTAAAATCTACCATTGAGATTTAGATTTAACGTTGAGATTTAAAATGTAACGTTTAGATTTAAATTTAACATTTATATTCATATGTAACATTTATATTTATATTAAAAATTTAGATTTAGATTTAGATTTAACATTTGACATTTAGATTCATATTTAACATTAAACATTTAGATTTAGATGTAACATTTAGATTTATGTTTAAAATTTAACATTTATATTAGATGTAACATTTATATTTAACATTTGTATTTAACGTTTATATTTAGATATAATATTTAGATTTAAATTTAACATTTAACATTTATATTTCAATTTAACAAGAAGATGTAATATTAAACATTTAAATTTAGATTTTTTTAGTTGGATATAACATTGACATATTTTTACAAGACGAGGAAATATCACAAAGTTCACAAATATTGCTGTAAATCTGGTCAAAGGTAACGTTTTAAAATTCTCATGTTTTTTGAACATGGTGTATTGCTAAATGTGGCAAAATGTTACTGTTTATTTTAGCACGTGCAACTTTATATTTCTCAGTTTAAAAGAAAATCTTTAAGTCAATAAAGTCTGATCGTAAATTATAAAGACGACAGTGTCATCAGTGACGTCGTCTCCTGACTTAAACATTGTAGAGCTGGTCCTGTATATCAACAGCTCACAGAACTGAAAACCAGAACCAACTCTCCTCTCACAGAACTGCAGTTCAATATGAGCAGATTTATTGTGATGTTCATCTTGTTTAAGACCTTTTCTGACCCAGTTGGCTCCATGTTGATATTGGTGATGTGTTGATGAGACAATATAGCTCACTGAGTTTCAACACAAAATTACATGAGGTTTGACTTTAATTACAACAAACTGACAAAATCATGTGTGAGATTCATGACACAGTTCAAACAGGATCAAAAAAGAATGTATCTCTCTATTGACTGCAACTTTTTCCAGAGTAAGGTTCCATGAAGTCCACTGGAAGAAATGAGACTTCAGCTCTCTCGAACCCAAACAGAGACTCTAAATATGAGACTGTCCCTTAACCCCAACATCTCTGAAGTTTGAGGAGACTAGCTGTTGTCTTTTTAACTTTCCTCTTTCACACTGAAACACAACGCCAGTGCTGTCAGATTTACACTGTAAGAAAAAAAACAAAAAACAAAAACACGCCTCGTTTTGGGTGAGAACACCAACGGTTTAGTCTGATGGAGGGCTCAAAAAAAGAAATGTTTGTTAACAGATATGACTGTGTTATCCTGCACAGAAGCCATCACTCTACTGTTCTCCTTGACAAATAAACACAGCACGGAGGTTGTAAAACCAAACTGTTCACAATCATTCATCTTCTTCGACTGACTGCGGATAAACAGAGAACTACCTGGAACCATGTTGTTCATGATATAAACAGCTCTGTGGGTCAGAACCTCACCCTGCCAGCACAGACAGACCACATTACAGGTTCATGCAGTGCATTTGTACATGTTGCACCAGTAAACTATACAGTGTGTATTTTAAATCTTGTATCACTAACTGCTGAATAAATGATATCAAAGAGTCGGCTGCAAGGCTTCTATCTGCAGATCCAACATGTGATGTGGAGGCTCTGCCTGCTGATCAGCTGTCTGTGACACAGTGGTGCTGCAGTGCCATCCTGTGGTCTCCTTGTATCTGATAAACAGCTCATCCTTCCTCCGTCACCACCAGCAGGTGGAGATGAAGATATACTTCAAACACAAACAGCCAACAGCACCTCCCGCTGCACAGTCAGGATGTACAGTATCTGTCTTTGTCTCTTATTTCAAAGGATCATTTATTGCCTGACAGCCGTGACGTTGATCTAGAGGCATTAAAATGGTCGTCCACAAATGAGTGACGCCATGTGGGTCTGTACTCCAGTGTATCAATTCTACAGATTCATCTATTCATATGAATCCATCAATGAACAACAGGAGCAGCTGGTCTGCTTCCCTCTTCTGGATTCACTGTTAACTAATAACTCCTCTGATGATTTTTGTTTCAATACGTCTGAAGCCTGAAATGTTGCTTTGGCTCAGGATGAGATTCAGGAACTGAACCATTGTCACAAATGCTTCAGAGTAGATCATTAACTGTGTGAGGAAACTGTTTGAATCTTTTTGACAGTTTAGTTCGATAAGTGCTTACTGTCAGATAGCTGTTTCTAACCAGGAAAAGCAAACTGAACAGAATCAGATTAAGAGTTAGAGAAATATCAGTAAAACCGGAGGAGCCAAAGATTATTTTACAGCTAAAAACTTTGATGTTTTCAAAAGTGTTTCGGGTTTTAACAGAGGCTTTGTTGTAAATGAGGAAACAAAGTTAAGATCCACAGAGCCGCTCCTCGTCCTGGAATGAAGCAAAGCTTGATAGCTACTCCGTATTCCTCCTCCTCTCACAGCAGCTCCACTCTGTCAGTGTGTTTCCTTGTTCCCTCCCCTTCAGATCTACAGTCACTGCACAGACACTCTGTTCGGATCAGATCTCAAACCAGTTTCTGTTATCAGGAAGTGATTCTCAGACAGTTGATGTACTGAGAGGTGAAATGGCGCAGAAAGCAGTTGAGTTGGACCGAGAGACTTTCTCTTGTCCGATCTGTTTGGATCTACTGAAGGATCCGGTGGCTATTCCCTGTGGACACAGCTACTGCAAGAACTGTATTAAAGACCACTGGGACACAGAGGATGAGAAGAGGATCTACAGCTGCCCTCAGTGCAGGAAGAGCTTCACACCGAGGCCTGAGCTGCTGAAAAACACCATGTTAGCAGCTTTAGTGGAGGAGCTGAAGAAGACTGGACTCCAAGCTGCTACTGCTGATCTCTGCTATGCTGGACCTGAAGATGTGGCCTGTGATGTCTGCACTGGGAGGAAACTGAGAGCTGTCAAGTCCTGTCTGCAGTGTGTTGCCTCTTACTGTGAGAAACACCTGCAGCCTCATTATGAATCAGCTGCTTTAAAGAAACACAAGCTGGTGGAGCCGTCAGAGAAGCTCCAGGAGAACATCTGCTCTCGTCATGATGAGGTGATGAAGATGTTCTGCCGTTCTGATCAGCAGTGTATCTGTTATCTCTGCTCTGTGGAGGAACATAAAGGCCACGACACAGTGTCAGCTGCAGCAGAGAGGACTGAGAGGCAGAGAGAGCTGGAGGGGAGTCGACACAACATCCAGCAGAGAATCCAGGACAGAGAGGAAGATGTGAAGCTGCTTCAACAGGAGGTGGAGACCATCAATGGCTCTGCTGATAAAGCAGTGGAGCACAGTGAGAAGATCTTCACCCAGCTGATCCGTCTCATGGAGAAAAGACGCTCTGATGTGAAGCAGCAGGTCAGATCCCAGCAGGAAACTGAAGTGAGTCGAGTCAAAGAGCTTCAGGAGAAGCTGGAGCAGGAGATCACTGAGCTGAAGAGGAAAGACGCTGAGCTGAAGAAGCTCTCACACACAGAGGATCACAACCAGTTTCTACACAACTACCCCTCACTGTCAGCACTCAGTGAGTCTACACACTCATCCAGCATCAAGATCCGTCCTCTCAAGTACTTTGAGGATGTGACAGCAGCTGTGTCAGAGCTCAGAGACAAACTGCAGGATGTCCTGAGAGAGAAACAGACAAACGTCTCACTGACAGTGACTGAAGTGGATGTTATCCCGTCAGAACCAGAACCCAAGACCAGAACTGACTTCTTAAGATATTCACGTGAAATCACACTGGATCCAAACACAGCAAACACACAGCTGTTATTATCTGAGGGGAACAGAAAAGCCACAAACATGAATCGACCACAGTCTTGTTCTAGTCATCCAGACAGATTTACTTACTGGGTTCAAGTCCTGAGTAGAGAGAGTCTGACTGGACGTTGTTACTGGGAGGTGGTGTGGGAAGGAGAAGGAGTTCGTGTAGCAGTTGCATACAAGAACATCAGCAGAGCAGGGAGGTCAGATGAATGCAGATTTGGATTCAATGACAATCTTGGATGTTAGATTGTGACACAGATTGTGATTGTTGTTGGTTCAAGGACCAGTACTTTGATATACTTCAATTTTCTCACAACGGTGTCTGCACTCCCATGCTGGCTCTTCGGTCCTCCAGAGTTGGAGTGTACCTGGATCACAGTGCAGGTATTCTGTCCTTCTACAGCGTCACTAACACCATGACTCTCCTCCACAGAGTCCAGACCACATTCACTCAGCCTCTCTATGCTGGACTTAATGTTTTTGATGGAGTCTCTGCTGAGTTCTGTAGACTCAGATAGACTGAAGTCATTTCAGGGTCAGTGGGTTAAATTGTGTGTTTCATTTCTTCAGACTTGTTGTGTTTCCATCATTGTTGCTGAGAGCTGATTGTTGTGTCATTTCTTCACTGCACACAGATCACCTGTCAATCAAACATTGTGGGCGGTACTTTGCCGTCTCCTTGTTGTTCTGTAAATGTTTGAGTGTGTTCAGGCGGCGCTCCTTCCTGTGTGTGTTCAGCCTCAGAGGCTGTCACTGCTCATGATGAGTTCAGTTCACATGATCATCATCAATCAGGAGATCAGTCGTTATCTGCTCGTACACAGCTGAGATTCATCTAAATTCAATTTAAATGTTGACATTAATGACATTAATATTCAAAGATTTTGGGAGATTATTTGAAAACTTCATAATATAATATATAATATTACAGCAGGAGAAACATCTTTGTATTGTTTAAATATATGCAAAAACTATCAACATTTTCAAACACAAAAATTTAAATGAAATTAAAATATTTTTTCTTGTGAAAATGTACAGTCAGTAAAGCTGAAAGCTGTAATCAACATAAAGAAGAAAAGTATATCAGTTGTCCTTCTGATGAACAGACACCAGCTGTCTGAACTTATTCAACATGTTGTGCCAGACAGAAGCTTTGTCCATATTTGATATTATTTGTCAGTAAAAGGTTTGTCTTTGATTTTCTTTCTTTTGTTGACAACATTTTTCAAATGATGATCGCTTTTATGAGAGATATAATTACTGTTTTATTACATATTGTTTTGTTTTCATGTATAAATGTCAAATGTTTTTGTTTCTTTATTTCTGATTGTAATATGATTAGTTTCAATACATCTTGATTCCTTTCTATTTTTTCTCCTGGTGTGCATTTGATTTGATTAATTAATATGTTATTGATTTCTCTGAAAGTCTTTGTGTAATATTTTGACATCCTTTAATCCAATAATTACTGGGATTTTATAGTTTTTGGATTATTTTTCACTTTGTTTTGGATTTTCATGTTCATTAGTTAATCAGGTGATGGATGATGTGTATTTGACATGTGCTCCTAATTTTCCTCATATGTGCAAATATATATATATCACAATGCTATTAAATGTTTATCAAAAAAAGAGTACAATCTTTTTCAAAGTGTTCAGTTATTCCTGTGTAATTTGATGAGCATGTCATATACAATATACGCAGGATTGTATCACAGTTCTTGGTGATAGGACAAACCTCTTTATAATAGATTTCAGTGCTCTTCATATTTATATGAATAACTTTTATTAAATATCCTTTTAGATTTTGACTAGTGGAGTATCTGCATACTTAACACGAGGTTCAGTGACGATTTAGGTTTGGATTTAACATTTATATTTAACATTTAACATCTAACGTTTAGATTTAGATTAAGAGGTTTCACAATATTGATGTAAATCTGGTCAAAGCTAAAAGCTTCAACACAAAACTACATGAGGTTTGAGTTTGTTGTGTGTTAAAATATTACTTACATTGCATTTGGAGTATGGGGAAACGCAATTTCAATCCTCTGTGTAATTACTTGCACAGTCTGATTGAGAATAAAGTTCACTTTTACTTTGACTTTAATTACAACACACTGACAAACATTGTGTGTGATTCATGACACAGTTCAGACAGGATCAAACATGAATTTATCTCTCTGTTGACTGCTGTGCAATTTTTTCCAGAGTAAGGTTCCATGAGGTCCACTGGAAGAGGTGTGACTTCAGCTCTCTTTGACCCAAACAAGACTATAAATATGAGACTGTCCATGAACCCCAACATCTCTGAACCTCCTGTGAGACTACCTACCTGTTGTGATTGATGGAGCACATGGAGTGATAGATATACTCCAGATATACTCCTGTGCAATTACATGTACTCAGTTAAACACCTCAAACTGAACTGATTAACACATTGTAGCCGCATTGAGACATAGAGAACGGAGAACTTAAATGCAGTTTCAATGATCTGAAAACACTTCAAGACCACAGCAAAGAGACAGGAAACAAAGCAGTAAAATAACAGATGATCAGGTAGAGAGAAGGAACACCTACAGAGTTAGAGATTAATCTGTGTTGTTGTTAGTCTTCTGCTAAAATGAATGGTGTTCTTGTTGTATTTCTCAAACCTACATTGTTAAAAACTCAACGCTATTTGTGAAGTCCATCTTGAAAAAAATGTAAGTTTGTGAAAAACATTATAAAAAGTACTTGAAACACTCCAGAGCTAAATCATTAACATTAAGAGAAATAAAGTGTTGAGACAAAAAACCTCTGTTGGGACCCACAGATGAAGTCATTCATTGTGGATTTCAAAATGGACTCTGAACTGAACTCAGTGTCCCAGAATTCACCATTCTTCACACCTAGGTGCAAAATTCAGCCTTGAGCTGCTATTGGTCAGAGTGACAGACCCCCCTCTGATCAGAGAGTCAAAACTCCAGAGCCTTCATTGTTCCTCCTCTCTCACTCGACGCCCTCCACTCCTTCAGCTTCTTATCCTCAAGCTCTCCTCTCCACCTCCTCCACAGGGCTTCCTGCCCTCAAGATTTCTTCTTCTGGTCTAATAGCTGCTGAGAGCTGCAAGCTGCATTTGCAGGAGGCCCAAAGAACTTCTCCACACTGCAGCAACACGAGGTCCTGTCAGTATTCCAGATCAGCAGCATCAACAGCTGTGACGCAAAGCTTGCCTGCTAACTTCACAATCTGAGGAACACCAAGAAAGTTAGCACCGAGCTGCTATCCTACAAAGGAAAGGAACGACCAGTTTCCTCCTCTGCTGACTTTCATCAGACCTTCACAGCAAGAACAGCATTCAACACTGGAGTTCCAACCTTCTCCTGCAACCACCAGCACCTTTTCTTCAGAGACTGGTAACGTTGGACTGGGCTTATATAGCATAGCATAGCACAGCTGAGCACAGGACTTTAAACTCAGGTTGATGTGATGTGTTCAGTGTATGTGTTTGTCCACTGTTTGAGTGTCATTGTGACTTTTGAACCTTCTTGCTGTCTATTTAATATTGAACGAGTGAATGTTGCCGACCTCTAAACTGTCAAGAACGCTTCAGCCATTACAGCTGTTATGGTAAACTTGGTTATAGTTATTAAGTTCATTATTAATCAGAGTTATAAACAGTTTAGTACCTTTTTATGAGACCGATTTAGTAAATTTGCTGTTTTCCCTTCTTCAAAGGTGATGCCCTGAGGTTATCCAATGTAAATTGGATCGTATTATTTATCATAATTAATGATTAACCCTGATAATCATTCATTATTATTGATTTAACCTAAAACTCCCTTTTAATGTTGCATAAGCACTACTTAATTGTGCCTCGTGTGATGAAAGGCCCGACACCTGAACGCAGCAGCTGGATAAAGACTTTTAATGTTTTTCAGGAAGATTGTTGTGTGTCTCTTCAAGTAACAAGCTGTTAATGTGCTGCTGTGAGAATTTACATAGTTTTCCATTCAGTGATCAGTGTGCTGTAAAGAACAGGATCAGGATGTGAGAGGAGGAGGGAGAGTTTCTTTCTGGTGGAGGTGTCAGAAAGTCACATGTGGGGAATTCTCTCTACATGGGGGTTACAGGAAGGGAGGTGACATTTACTGTCCCAATAAAACATCAAACAGTCAGTGTGTTTACACGCACAGCTGAGTCAGATTACAGCCAGAGTTCCACTCTGCTACTCAATCAGACAACTGCAATTATCCGAGTATACATACCGGTGACAAAATCTAATTATTGTCCGGAGCATGTCATACCCGGTACGCTAGGTGGCGCTGTACCCATTTCAACTAGTGGTAACAGAAACACCTCCGGCTGACCTCTTTACGTCACCAGCAACAACAAACTGCCTCGGCATTTGAGAAAGATGGCGTACGAAGAGCGAGACGAAGCTACATCTTTGTACATTTCGTATATATGGTGTACATGATAATTACACACACTAGATGCACAATGGAGCTCTTTCTCTCTTTCTTGCGGTGATTTCAGAGGAAAGACGCCGCTGTCCTTCTACTTCCGGCTCACGGCCCCGGGAAGAAATCTCGCGCCTGTGCAGAACGCAAAAAACGATCCGATCCGCTGGAACGTATACATGCAGGAGTAATGCGACTATCAATCGAATAATCTGGGTGCTTTAATTCGACTATGAGAAATCTGATCCGGTCCGATTTTAGTCAGACTAAGGTGTATACATGCATCTTAAAGATCCCATCATAGTCGGACTAACACAGTAATTCAGTTTTCTTGAGTGTCATGTAAATGCACTGAGTCACTGTCCTGGGAAAAGCATGATCAACCCAAACCTCAGGGGGTCTTTGTTCTGGGAAGAGATGATTGATGACAGTTGTAAATGAAGGTAACCCCCGCTCTGGTCTGTGCTTAAGTCAGTAACATTTGGAGGACGGGAGTGAACACTCTTGTCTTCCTTCCATGTATTAAAGAGTATTAAAGGAGGATTTCACCTACACTGCATTGTGAGTCCATGTGTGCTGAATCAAACTTACAAGAAAGACCGGACTCGATGTGCTTTAACTTCACAGTTTTTTAGATTTTCAAGATTCAAGTCTTGATTGTCTTTGTGCAAAACAAAGGAAACAGTGAAGCGTCTCCCAGAGTGACAACGTGAACGTGATATTCCATGTTTCTGTGGTCTGCAGACATGTTAACTGCTAACATTAAATCCTGGTGACACGACTGGAAATGTATTCCAGAAATGTCAAATTAATCTGTTATCTTTACTGTATTTCTAAAAACCAAGGGAGAGGATCGAACCTGACAAACTCTTCACCAGCCACAGTGAAACGGCGTCATCATGGGGTCCAGCAGTTCAAAATGTTGCTTCCAGCCGACGGCCAGAGGAGGCAGGAGGGAGCGCAGGGAGAGACAGAAACACATGAAAACCGCTGGAGTGATTCCATCACACTGTCCTACTGAGGCTGCCACGTATCAAGACGATGAGTTTGTGTTTCCTTATGCCAATGATATGAGTTATTGGACTGATGGGGACGAAATGGTGGCGTCAGAAAAGGGAAGTCTTGAATCTGAGTCATCCTCCGTCTCTTGTGAGAAACAAAATCACGATGAGACGCGTTCACATGTTGAGGAAATAGCTGCTCTCCCTCAGCTCGAGAGCGCCTCACACATCCAGAGCTCAGACATAGAAACGAGTGTGAAGAAATGTCATGAGGGGCAACAGCCCAGAGCTCGTGTGCATCCTCTGCCTGTGCGAGGCGCTGATGGACCTGCACAGTCAGCACTTATTCCACTAGGTAAGGCAGACGAGAGAAAAGTTGTAAAAGAAAAGGAGGAAGGAGACGTGCCACAAGATTCCTGGAAGATGGCCATGTCAATGGCAGAAGAGCCGAATCCTCCGTTAGCAGATAAAAGTTATGTGGACAGGATATGGACCCCTCCAGAGCTCCGGGAGCTGTTAATGGAGGCCCCGGACCCTGTTAAAAAACCTCAAGACTTCCAGAAGTGGCTGATTATTGCGTGCCTCGCGTACGAGCTGCGTCCCGCTGGCATCAACAAGCTGCTCGAGTTGGTTTACAGGAGCGAGTGGGAATTTATTAAGAAAGATTTTTACATCCACGGAGCCGACAGCGACGCTGACTGGCCGAACGATGAAGCCAGGACCACCTGGCTGTACACCACCTCTGTGGAATCTATAAATAGATATTCATTAACAAAAGCTGACTTTACTTCCATATACTGCTGCATTCAGAGACCACATGAGCGTGTGTCATGTTTCCTGGATCATTTCGAACAGGTGTGGGACTCCAGTTTGGGTTTTCCTCTTGACTACCCCACGGGATTCATGATGAACATTCTTGTATCCAGATTACAACCTCGTGTAGGGAATCTGTTCAAGCTCAGATGTGTCGACTGGCAGAGATTTACCTTCAAGGAGGCCAGAGGAGCGTTACTGACCATGGAGAGGAGCGGCATGTTCGAGTCTCCATCCAGCCGCCGCCACAGAGACAAGAGGAGAGATAAATGCTTTCACTGCGGCAGGTTCGGTCACTGGGCCAGAGACTGCACAGCGCAGAGATATCAGAACTATAAGAGGCAACCGGACTCTTCAACACGGATGTGCACGTACATTCATACAGAGGCTGGAATGCATTAAGTCGCTGCATCTTTGCCCATTTAAATCAGAACCAGGATCAGAATTCCTTTATTTGTCCTGCAAACATTTCTGTGTCCCAGCAGCCGAAAGGACAGTTCAACTTAACAATACTAAAAGTACAAAATAAACAATATAATACAAAGCTAAGAAAGAGTAATACACATATATACATATACAATATGAACAGTGAAGTGAGTTCAAATTAAAGGAGCAATCCAAATAAAATCAAATACATTTTATTTATACATCACAACATCACAATCACATCACTTCAGTACAGTGAAGCACATCTTCTGTCCTCAGAGCAACTTCAACTTCACATGTTGAGAAAAAAAAAACTTTTGACAGGAGAATAAAGGCGATGTTAGAAATCTCAGGAGGAGCCACAGAGGATCCTCTCCCAGCAGACAGCCAGGAAGTAGATGTCACAGAACAACAACATCACAGTTTAAATGAGACATGGACAGAATATCTGCTACATATTATAATATATGTGAAGAGAGTGGATCCAGGAGCCGACTGAGCATGGACGAGGCATCCTCTCCACAGCGGTGACCTGGAAGAGGACACATGAGATGATTAGGAATAGAGTGAAGACGCATCAAACTTTACAGAAACACAGATATAAGGAAAAGACAAAGGAAAGCAAGGATCAAGCGGAGCACAGGGTGTGACGATCCATATCCATCAATATGTGAGGACAGAGATGTCCTGACATCAGACAATCATCCATTTAATAAGAAGTTAAGCTCAATCCTCAACTCAGATTAATATCTGCTGTCCTTCTGATGTACAGACACCAGCTGCCTGAACTTATTCAACATGTTGTGCCAGAATTTGTCCATATTTGATATTATTTGACAGTAAAAGGGTTGTCTTTGACTTTCTTTCTTTTGTTGACGACACTCTTCAAATGATGATCGTTTAAATGAGAGATATAATTATTGTTTTTATTACATATTGATTTGCTTTCATGTATAAATGTCTTTTTTTCATTCCAGATTGTAACTTGATTAAATTCTTTACATCTTCATTCCTTTCTGTTTTTTCTACTGGTGTGCATTTGACTTGATTAATTAATATTTCATTGATTTCTCTTTAAGTCTTTGTCTGACATCCTTGAATCCGATAATTAATTCATAATTTTGATTAATTTTCATTTTCATGAGTTAATCAGTCATGAATGCTGTTTATTTGACATGTGCTCCTAATTCTCCTCACACTAAATGTTCAAAATAATTAAATAGATTGAGTAGTCTAAACTTAATTTCCATGGAAAATTCTAACAACTTAAATATTTTGAGTTACTGTGACATTTTCTTCCTATTTGAGTTAATTTAACTGATAATTTTGATTAATTTAAACTATTTTGCGGACTATGAATACCATTTCAATGTATAATTTCACTGTTATTATTTTCATTTTTTCAACATTAGTGCCAGGGCTGATGTCCTGACTGGACAAAATTTGACTGATGGCTGCGCTGACACGTCACTCTGGGACTGGGGTTGTAACCATAGTAACGGGCACGCAGGCGCTCGGTCATTGCGGAAGTGACGATGCATTCACGTGCGCTCTCAGACAATGGGAGATGGGAGCAGTCAAACCTGGGAGGACTGTGTCAAGCAGGCGCCACCTACTGGACATTAGGGTCGATGCACTTTCCTTTGTTGGTGCACTTTAGGCCGCTCTCATGTCAGAACCATGTGACGTCCCAACACAAGCATCATGTGATAAAATATTAGAAACATTTTCTTATTTATGGCTGATCAGAATATTATGTCACTGACCTCCTCATGCAATTCCTATGGATCATGATTGACTCAGAATCAGAGTCAGAATCAGAATTCCTTTTTTGGTCCTGCAAACGGGGATATTGTGTGTGTCATGAGGACAATTCAATTTAACAATAAACTATAATAATAGTAAAAAAAAATAAACAATATAATTAAATGGTAAGAAATAGATTCTCATAGTCAGGGTTCTCCCCAGACGGTGGAACAGCGGCGCTGCGCCGCTATACCGCTAGGTCAGCGCCGCTACACAAAAAATTTCTGGGGAGAACCCTGCATAGTTAATAGTTAATTTTATGGTAAAAGTACAGAACAGAAATCACTAACACTAGATTAAAATTGATTACATTCTGATAGTATTGGAATAATAACAAACAAAGACCAGAGAAATTAAATATCAATTAAGAAAGTGACCTGTTTTTAATCGTATTAACTACTGTGTTGGATCTATTAACATTTGTTTTATTTTATTTTAGCCTCCATCGACAAAACAGAATGAGAGATGACAATATGCATTTAGTAAGCTCAGACCAGGAATCGAACCCTGGGTAAAGGAAAAGAACATACACATTGGACACCTGCTCTACCAAATGAGCTATTCAGTCTGACAACATGAACTTCACTCTCTGGTTAATGAAAGTGAACCAAGCAAAATAACTCCAGCCCACAGATTTTTAGACAATCCAGGTGGTGCGCGTCAAAAGGGGCGGTCTCGCTCGTTTCCCGCGCGAAGTTACTGCATTTCCCTCCAAAACCTTAAGTGCTTATAATAATGGCTGACTGATCGCCACTCTGTTTGGAGCTGCTCTTCTCTGAGGACAGAACACAGTGAGTAAACTGTTCTGTACAATCTGCTTTATGTGTCCAGTTACCTGCTCAGTACAGGTGTATTCATGTCTGTGTAGGAGGTGTACAGATAGTTAATACTTAAAGATTTCAGGTAATAAGTCCAGGTGATGTTCCTCCATATATCAGCAGCTCCACTTAGTAACTACCTTCGTGTTTTCTGCGGGTTAACAGGGAGCCGGCCTCGGTCGGTGAGATTTGTTTCTGCCACAAATGTTTCTGAAATAACTCTGAACAGAAGCTGAAGACTTCTCATTTAACTGTTCAGTGTTGAGGGGAATTCGGCTGCAACATAATCCTTTAATTTCATCCAATTAAATCCGTGATGGACGTTGTGTTTTGCTCTGTGCACCAAACTCCATTGTGATTTTGGTCGTTTTTTCACTGCTGTGTTTATTACATGAATAATGCACAGCTAATTAAATGTAGGTCACTTTCTCAAAGCAATTCAGTAGTTTCGGTAAAGTCGGCATGAAGTTTTTTTCAATGTATGTATTACTTTGAACGGCATGAAATCTGATTAGCTAACATTTACTGGTCAGTTAAAGTGAGGTTGTTAGCTAGCTAGCTTTACAGTTGTTGCAGATGCACTGCACGGTTTGGAAACACGTCAGCGGCTCAGCTGCCTTTATTAACGGGTACTGACACTATAACGAGCTTATAAAGACGAAGAGTCATTTCATCTTCGTGTTTTTACAGACAGGTGTGCATGTTAGCTAACGTGTGTGTCTGTTGGAGAGTGTTAGCATGACGCCATTATCCTGCTGTGTAATGTTAGCTTGTTAATATTAGCACCGTTACAGCTGAATATCTGAGTACAGCACAGTTAGCTAACAGGCTCCATGTGTTGTGTTGATAATGTCTCAGTATGTTAGTATGTCAGCATCTAGAAGGTCATTTTGAGCAGCTAAAGTAGTTTAACACACAATATATTTTACAGCCTCATTGTAGCTGCACAGAATGTTTTCAGTGTGTTTGTCTCAGTTCTGGTTGTAAAATAACTGCACTGACTCCTTGTGTGTCAAAAGATAGACTTTAAAATCATATTACTGGTGTATAAAGCACTTAATGTTCTCAGGATTAAATACATTTGGTTTACTTTTGGTTTATCTTTAAAAAACACATTTGGTAAATCAGATTATAGTAGATTTTATAGTGCAGAGTGATGTGAGACTCCTGAAGTGATGTCATGCACATGGTTACAGACTGCTATACCATTCTTTACTATAAAATTATAATGCTGTAAGAAATCCCCTTTTTGCCTGATGTGTCTGTAATCTGATTACATCTTCTTTTTTTGTTACAATCAGAATATATATATGTACACAGACACATACATATATACATGTAGTCATCTTGTTATACTAAAGTGCTTCCTCCTCTCTCCAGGTGAACAGTGGGACTTGTCTTCAGCTTCAGGTGGAACATCTCTACCTGTATGGTGATCAGACCCGGAGAGGAGAGACACCTGGTCCAACAAGGTCAGTGCAATGTAGGGGCAAAAATTAAAGGCAGAAAGTGTGAGATTTGTCAGTTGCTGTTCATTAATACTCTAGGATCAGTAAATGATTCTAGAGGGTAGTCGAGTCTCATTCACAGGTCGTTGAATACTGACAGTTTGTGTTAGCAGAAGCCACTACAGTGTCACTGTCGGGACACTATTCTCTCTCCCTTTTTCTCTGTATGTCTCTTAAACAAAAACATTAAAAAGGCAAACAAATTTGCAAGCGAACAATGTACAAGTAACTTCAATGGGAAATAAAAGAAGGAAGTAAAAGAAGTGTTTTAAATGGGTTTTACTAAGTGCTATATTGTAGGCAGCTGGCTTTGTTTCAGTTCAACATGTCAAATGGGTTTTGTTTACTGAGAGGAAATATAAACAGTATGTCTGTGTAGAACGCCTGCATTTATTTGATCGTTTTTATATTTGATATAAATGAAATAATCATATTTTATTTAACATGTGTATCTCCACTATTCAGCCACAATATTAAAACAACTGACAAGTGAAGTGAGCATTGATCATCTTGTTTCAATCAAATGTTCTGCTGGGAAACTTTGAGTTCTGTCATTTCTGTGGAGCCTTTTTGACAAACAACACCCACCCAAACACCGTTCAGACCAACTACACCCCCTCATGGCAAAGACCCCAAGGTGTCAAACTGGCCTCCTCATTCTCCAGATCCTAATCCATTTGAGCATCTGTGGGATGCTTCAGAACCAACTCCCATCTACGTTGGGGCCCCCGTGGATCGTTCTTGGCTCTGACAGCATCCAGTGGAAGCTCAGCTGGATTGAGATCTGGGGAATCTGGGGGCCAGGTTGACACCTTGAGCTCTTTCCCACGTTCCTCGGGTCGTTCATGAGCAGTTTTTGTAGTGTTGCAGGTGCGTTGTCCTGCTGGGGGGGCACTGCCATCAATGAGTGCTGCTGCCATGAGGGGATGTACTCGGTCTGCAGCTGTGTTTGGGTGACTGGTGTTTGTCAAAGAGACATCCACATGAATGCTAGGACTCATGGTTTCACAGCCGAATATGGCATTGGAACACAATGATCAGTGTTATCCATTTCACCTGTGACTCGTTCTAATGTTGTCGCCCTCAGTGTATACACATGTTAAATACTTTATGAATTAGATCAAATAAATGCATTTAGACACTGTAACCAGACTTGTTTATATTTCCTCTCAGTAAAACAAAACCTGTGTAAAACACTTCTACTTCCTTTGAACCCTGTGAGTTTTGAGCTGGGACTTATACATTTTAAATGGACAGCTTCATTTATGTAGATTCAACATGAGCCTCAGCCTATTTGTGTAGGGACTGTGCAGTGGTGAAGTTTTTGGTTTAAAAGCGGTTCTTGTTGTCTGAGCCATAAACACCAGCATAATGACCGGAGACATGTTAATTTCTGGTTGCCTGTGTAAGGTTTCTGTTGAGTGGTTGTTAGTTTGTCTGCGTCCTTTGAGTGTATAAACTATGTTTAGCAGAGCTTGGTGTTAACATTGGCGTTCTTATTCATGGTGGAAGTGCAGTGAATTGAGAGCTACAACACCAGCAGAACTGAGCGGAGACGTGTTGTTTTGGAGGCCTCGTGGTAAAGAGCATTTGAGGGACAAAAGTTCAGTCACAGCAATCCACCTGTTAGTGGTCTGCCAGGCAAACCTGGTGTTGTCATTGTAAGTTACAGGTTAACTTGACCGGACTTCAGCTATCTTCAATGGCAAATGCCCAAGTGCTGTCCATCGGAGCTGTAAGCTGTGTTTTCTATGAATGGCAGTAGTCAGGCCTTTGATCAGCTGCTGGTATTGGTAATAGCGTATCCTACGAGCCCTTGTGCGATCCCGCCAACTTACAAGCCCCTGTTCATACACACCTATGGTATGGTAGAATCGTGCACAAAGTGTGCGTGTTTAGTTGGGCCTCGTGCCTGGCTAGGGACATGCTCAGAGCCACGGTAAAAGCTAGCCTGACGCCACTGTAGCAGCTCCGGTTTCTGCCCTCATCTGTCCATGACGATCTCACTTGCGAGTTCAGTGTGCATGGACGCGATGCCTTTGCTTGAAGATAATGTTGAACCTCTGTGAGAAAACAAAACGAAAACAATTACAGGAATTCATTTTCTTTGCAACTGTGTACAACAGCATCCTGCTTGATAACACCAAGCAGAGATCATTACAAAGCTGTTACAGGGCCCTCGGCCTCAATGCCCAGCAGACCACTAATAACGATCTGATTGTGCTGTGGTGATGTTTTTTGTTTGGAAGCAGTTGTTGTGGTCATGTTCATGGTAGAAGTTCAACAAACTGATAGCTACAGACAGCTTGAGTGGTTGTTAGTTTGTCTGCGTCCTTCTGAGTGTATTGAAGGTTTGTTTTCAGTTCAGGTACATCTCCACTCGAGCGTGCAAATGTGTGTTCAGAGAGTGCTTGATAAGCTTTATGAAGCCTTTGAGATTGTTGTCTTGCGAACTGATAGCATCAAACAGCTTGAGCAGTTGTTAGTTTGTCTGTGTCCGTCTGAGTATATTGAAGGTTTGTTTACAGTTCAGGTACATCTACACATGAGCACACAAATGTGTGTTCAGAGAGTGCTTGATAAGCTTTATAAAGCCTTTGAAGTTGTTGTTTTGCTGGAGAAACATCGTAGTAAAAAGCTTTTCAGGCTAACCGTGTTAGCTAAACAATGATGTGTGCAGTAAGCTACGACAACCAGCTCACCACCGTAGAGTTCTAGGCACAAAAGTTCAGAAACAGCAATAGAGTTGTTAGTAGTCTGCCAGGCAAACTTGGTTATCAGGCTTATGTGAACCGACCAACCAGAGCAGACTGAGGCCCCACCTGAAAACCCACAGGATTCAAGGAGTGTATTTACAGCTACTGGATAAACACAAAAATATAGGCTATATAAAGATATATCTTGAAATAAAATGCATCTGAAAATACAAGTCTTCTCACTGTTAACAACTCGACTCTCTATGAGTCCTGTTGATAGCCCACAAAGTGCGTTATTTCACGACCTGAGAATGAGATTCAAAGATCAGCTGTCTTTCAACAGAATTGCTTTATGAGTATACTGACATCATGCAATTAATCGATTGATTAATAATTGTCCTCCATATGCAGCACACTGGCTTGTCTCACATTTCCTCTTTAAGGTCTCAACTTTCTGCTTTTAATGCCGCATAACTTAATCTATAATAATCATGTTTGATCAGCGAATATTTAATATTGATTATATGAATCTGCAAAGTAGCAAAAGCTGTTAGACAAAGTGCAGTGAAAGTATGAATAATATAGTTAAAAACTAAATGTATGCAAAAAATGAAAAGTATTTAACATGTATATCGTCACTGTTCAGCTGAAACATTAAAACAACTGACAAGTGAAGTGAGCATTGATCATCTTGTTACAATCAAATGTTCTGCTGGGAAACTTTGAGTTCTGTCATTTCTGTGGATCCTCTTTGACAAACACCACCCACCCAAACACCGTTCAGACCAACTACACCCCCTCATGGCAAAGGGGCCTGTGTTGCAGGCTCGTTGTCCTGCTGGGGGGGCACTGCCATCAAGGAGTGCTGCTGCCATGAGGGGGTGTACTCGGTCTGCAGCTGTGTTTGGGTGACTGGTGTTTGTCAAAGAGACATCCACATGAATGCTAGGACTCATGGTTTCACAGCCGAGCATGGCATTGGTACACAATGATCCATGTTATTTATTTCACCTGTCACTGGTTCTAATGTTAAGGCTCTCTGTGTATACACATGTTAAATACTTTATGAATTAGATAGTGTGCGTGTTTAGTTGGGCCTTGTGCCTGGCTAGGGACATGCTCAGGGTGTGTGTGTGTGTGTGTGTGTGTGTACATATATATATATATATATATATATACATTTATATATATATATATATATATATATATATATATATATATATATATATATATATATATACATTTATATATATATATATATATATATATACACACACACACACAAAAAAAAATATATCTTGAAATAAAATGTATATAAAAATAGACTTCTTCTCACTGTCTATAACTGATCTCTCTATGAGTCCTGCTAATAGCCCAGAAAGGTCGTTATTTAACAACCTGAGAATGAGACTCAACAATCAGCTGTCTTTCTCCAGAATTGCTCTAAGAGTATGTGTCTTAATCTGTGATAATACGTCACGTTGATCAGTTAATATTTTGTATTAATTATATGAATCTACAAAGTAACTATTAACTAAATAATGTTGTGAAAAAAGAAATACTCAAGAACAGCACATGTACCTCAAAACTGAAGTTAAGTACACCACTTAAAGGAATGTACAGAGTAACTTTACACCAATGTAAATGTTCAAATTTACTTCTCATTAAATTAAATTTAAACTCCATTTAAACAAATAATGAAAAGTCATTTGTAGTTAAATACAATAGGAGATAAAATATAAAAGAAGTAGAAGTAGCATTTTAAATGTGTTGAGGAAAATGTAAACAGCAAGGCTGTTAACACCTTAATGCGTGTTATTGATCTCTTTATATGAAGTATTTAACATGTATGTACACCATCAGCCAAAACATTGAAACACTGACAGGTGAAGTGAGCATTGATCATCTTGTTACAATCAAATGTTCTGCTGGAAACTCTGGAGTCCTGGCGTTTATGTGGACGCCCCCTCAAGGCAACAGCACTCCTTGATGGCAGCGCCCCCCCTGCAGGACAACTCACCTGCAACACCGCAGAAACGGCTCAGGAATGGTCCGATGAACCTGACAAAGAACTCAAGGTGTTGAGTTGGCCTTCGAATTCCTCAGATCCCAATCCAGTTGAGCATCTGTGGGATGCACCAGAGCCAAGTCCCATCCATGTTGGGGCCCCCATGGATCGTCCTCGGCTCATGGTACATCCAATGGACATTAAGTTGGATTGAGATCTGGGGAATTCAGAGGCCAGGTTGACACTCTGAGCTCTTTGTCATGTTCCTCGGGTTGTTCCTGAGCACTTTTTGCAGTGTTGCAGCTGTATTCTCCTGCTGGGGGGCACTGCCATCGAGGAGTGTCTTTGCCATGAGAGGCCGCTCTTCTGCAGCGGTGTTTGGGTGAGTGGTGCTTCTCAAACAGGCGTCCACGTGAATGCTAGGACTCAAGGTTTCTCAGCAGAACATGGCATTAGAAACAACATGATCAATGTTATTCATTTCACCTGTCATTGGTTTGAATCTTGTGGTGGATTGTTGTATGTACACATGTGAAATATTTTATAGATGAGATCAGTAATTGATCAGAATCAGAATCAGAAATTCCTTTATTAGTCCCGCATGTGGAGATAATTGTATTAATTATATGAATATGCAAAGTAACTATTGACTAAAAATTGTTGTAAAATGTAAGCTGTTAAATAACGTGCAGTGAAAATATAAATTGTAAATCAGTCCAAAGCAGTAAAAATAGAAATGCTCAAGAAAAGTGCATGTACCTGAAAATGTAACTTAAGTACACTACTTAAATGAACGTACAGAGTGACTTTACACCAATAAATGTTCAAATTTACTTCCCATTAGATTAAAACTCCATTTAAACAAATTATGAAAAGTCATTTCAGGAGACTGAAACCTCCACACGGAAACTCAAGACCAACAAAAATAGACTCAGGTCTCTTTGTGGAGGACAAACAACTACCACAAAAACAACACAACAACAAACACACAAAAACTCTAAAACAATAAAAAAAACCTCCACAAACACACAAAACCTCTTCAAATACACAAAACCTCTACAAACAATAAAAACCTCCACAAACACACAAAACCTCCACAAACACACACAGAACCTCCACAAACACACAAAACCTCTACAAACACACAAAACCTCCTAAAACAGACAAAACCTCCACAAACAGACAAAATCTCCTAAAATAGACAAAACCTCCACAAACACACACAAAACCTCTACAAACACACAAAACCTCCTAAAACAGCCAAACCTCCACAAACACACAAAACCTCCACAAACACACAAAACCTCCACAAAGAGACTTGAAACTACCACTGCTCCTCTTTTTCTTCCTGCAGGTGACGGACGAGACCAAACCTGGAGACGAGCAACAACAGGAGCCTGAAGCAGCAGGACACCTGAGTATCTGAGTATCTGGGTATCCGAGTATCTGAGTATCCGAGTATCCGAGTATCCGAGTATCTGGGTATCCGAGTATCTGAGTATCCGTGTTCTGATGACGACTCCTTCAGGTTGTGCAGGTGTTTGTTGACTACAGTTTCACCTGCTCAGACAGTGAGCACTGTTGTCTTTACTGGCTGTTTACGTAATAAACCATTTTTCTGAATTACACTCTGTTGTGGTTTTAATCCTGCTCAGCCCTGATTTTATAGAACGTGTTGAATCTTTTGATGGAGTCCAGTGTCTCCTCTCAGACTCATTGTCAAAACTTTAACTATATTTGATATATACATTTCATTTCTGCAGTGGCGACCAGGGCTTCATCATCTATTCTTATTATGGAACCGACTGATTTAGAAACAGGCCCATGTGTTGTTTAATAGTGTCTGAGCAGGTTAGCCTCTCTGCATCTCTTATCACAGTAATGAAGCTAACAGCAGCTCAGTGAGAGTTTATAATGTTTTACCAGCAGCTGTTATGATATATAGCTGAAGTGCTGTCTGTAATATCACCAAGCAGACAGATAAAAGGTCATTTTGAGCAGCTACAGTAGTTTATATGCTCATCATGCAGCCTCATTGTGGTCTGCACACAATGGTTTCTGTGTGTTTGTCTCAGTTCTGGTTTAATGTGTGTTTTAAGTCGCTGCACTGACTCCCTGTGTGTCAGAAGACAGACTTTAAAAGTATTTAACTGGTCTACAAAGCACTAAATGTTCTCAGGACTGAACACATTTGGTTTACTTGTACGAGGGATCAGGAGGGTTCTTTAAAATGTTTGTTCGGATACATTTACTTATTTATAAAAGTAGTCAGTAACGTAACTGAGGTAAAACTGTCCACTCGTCTAAATCAGGTAGTAAAACAAGACTGTTCATTGTGGCTTTTAAATAAGTTAATTGAATGCATTTTTTTTTTTATCTGTAGCTTATTATATTTCCTTTTTTTCCATTCTGTCTTTCAGATGCTGTTTTAATGTCTTAATATTTTAGTTTTGACTAATTTCTATGTTATTCTGAATGGATTGAATTCTATATAAATAAACAACTTGCCTCAGTGAGGTTTTATTTTTTAGATCTCTAAACCTTGTTTTAAACTGAGTACTTTCTAATATAAAATAGAAAACGGGACCTGAAATAAATCCAAAAGGCGTTTTAGTCAGGATAGTTTACAGGCTCTTCAGCTCGCACCACTCATCGTTAGATTTTTTTTTTCCTGTGTGTGTGTGTGTGTGTGTGTGTGTGGCTTGAGGTAATGATAGTCCTCGGGCCCTAATAATAAAAAAAAAATGTAAAGAAAGATCTGTCAAGATTTTAATATTGGATGTAGCAGCAGGAACCAATGACACAGAAACTTATTACATCAGTCAGTGGAAGAGAAAATTATTTTACAACACCAGCGCCTTGACGTCAGCTCCAGCGTCTTTACGTCAGCACCAGCGTCTTTACGGCAGCACCAGCGTCTTGACGTCAGCACCGGCGTCTTTACGGCAGCACCAGCTTGTTGACGGCAGCCTGTTCCCACAACATCAGACAACATGGCAGAAGCGGCGCAGTCTCCCGCAGCTGAGGAGGTTCTGATGGAGAACCAGGAGAGTTCGGCGGCGGGGACAGACAGCGGGACACCGGGAGCTTCTGCCCGGGACAAACCGGTGTGTCTCATCGTGCTGGGCATGGCGGGCTCCGGGAAAACCACCTTCGTTCAGGTAAGTTAGCGAGTTTGGCTAACGGTGGCTAACAGCATGAGTTAGCTCCTTCAGCCAGGTCACAAAGTAAGACAGTCACAGTTTATATGAGTGCTTTAAAAACCCGCTCAGTTCCGAGTTCGGATCAGAAACTAGTGACTGATGGAGGAAGAAGGTGATGTGCTCACCTGGTGGGTCGTGACGTGTCTCGCTGTTAGCTGGTTCCGTTAGCTGTCACTAGCATTAGCCTCTGGAGTCTGTGTGCATCACTCATCTCTCTGGTTCTGGTTCTGGTGATGTTCTACATATTTCTTATTATCTACGAACTCTATGAGAAGACCAAACCAGCCGTGACTGTATCTAGTGACATCATTCTTCTGGATGTGTTGGATTGTGGCTGAATTTAAGAATCAACATCTCTGAACCTGCAGACAGTTAAAATCCAAAGTGTTATCTACAAGAGTCAGGGAGGAGATCTGTTGTTGTTCCTGCTGATCTCATTTAATTGCATACAAACTATTCAACCTGTCCCCCTGTCAGGTTGATGTTACATACAGTAGCTCTCTGGTTTTAAATTATTTAAATTAAATGTCAGTAACACTGAAGATTAAACAGCTCCTGTCTTTCAAAGACTTCTGTTGACATCTGAGCATGTAGACATTCAACAGAACTGGAGTCCATCTTTGTAGAGAAATATTTATTTTGATTGATAGTTTAACTGTCGTGTGTTTATTATATAGCCTCCAATTTACAGTACAAATATATGAAACGTCTATATTTGGTCTTTTGCTGTTATTTTTTTCATTCTCCTCTTTTAAATCGTGTTATTTAAACATCTAAAGACATATCTTTTTAGCCTGACTTTTAATTAGAGTGCCTCGTCATTTAGCTCTTTTTATTTTTTATTTATTTTTATGTCATTTATTCTATGTCACTCGGTTCTTATATCCTGACTCTTCGCTTTTTACGTATTTATTTCTTACTCCATGCTTGTACTTACTACTTATTTTATTTTTATTTTATTTTATTTTTTATTCATTCACTAGCCTTTTATGACTGTTGTAGTTATTGTTTTTTCTCTGCCTTTGTATTTATTTATCTGTCTGCTTTTTACTCAATGAATTATTGTTGTCTATTTTTAATTTTGCTCTGTGAAGCACTTTGGGCTGCATTCATGTGCGACAGGTGCTACATGAATAAATAAAGTTGAAGTTATTATGCCTGCAGTTCTGTACAGTCACAGATGATTGTGGCTCTGTTTTGATCTCACAGTGTTTTTGTGTCTTCCAGAGGCTGACGGCTCATCTTCACTCTCAGAAAACTCCTCCGTACGTCATCAACCTGGACCCTGCCGTCCACGAAGTCCCCTTCCCCGCAAACATTGGTGAGTGGACCGGTCTGTTTCCCAGAAACACTCAACAGATATTAAACAGAAGGTGAACGGTAGCGTACATACGTATCAGCCTTCAGTCTGTGTGTCCTCTCTCCTCCAGACATCAGGGACACTGTCAACTACAAGGAGGTGATGAAGCAGTACGGCCTCGGACCGAACGGAGGCATCGTGACATCACTCAACCTGTTCGCTACACGCTTTGATCAGGTGACTCAGTCTGACTCCGCCTCCTCTGTGATCTGTTGAACCCAGATTAAAGAATTAAACAAACCAAAGCTGTCAGGACGTAATCAGGCTTCTTTAAAGTCTCGGCTCTTTACATTTTTAATGTTGAAGGAAGTTTCTGAGGATCTCGTTATTTCTGATGTCCATCTGCTGTAAACATCCATAATTATCTTAGAAATCAGAGAAGACTCTGCAGAACCTGCCTGACAGTCTTCATGTTATTAAGTTTTCCACAGTATCACAGTAATCCAGTGACAGTTGTTTGTACATGAGGTTATTACAGTTGTAATTATTATTCAGTGGGAGTGAAAAATTAACTATTTACATCCTCAGGATTTTGTTCTCGAGGGGAAGTGTTGTTATTTAAACCCATCCAGTCTGAAACAGGCTTTAGAAAATATTAGCTGCCTTCTGTGTGAAACTGTTTTGATTTAAATGTCCAGATGTGACGTGTTCTGATGAAATCATGATTAAAACCGGACTGAATAATGAAAGAACACGTGTGTGTTTGTGTCCTTCAGGTGATGCAGTTCATAGAGAAGAAGCAGCAGAATCATCGGTCAGTTTATATGATTTAAACTTCCTGTGTGGTTCTCCGCTCAGCTGGATCCTCGCGGTCCTCTTCAGCCTCTCTGTTTCACACTGAGCTTGTCTCTCTGACCTTTGACCTCTGCAGGTATGTGCTGATTGACACTCCGGGTCAGATTGAAGTCTTCACCTGGTCTGCGTCTGGAACCATCATCACAGAGGCTCTGGTTCGTCTGCACGCTGTTGTTTTCCTCCTCTTTCTCTTGACACATGACACTCAGTTTGTATTCGTCCTGTGTGTTTCAGGCGTCTTCCTTCCCCTGCGTCGTCATCTACGTGATGGACACGTCCCGCAGCGTCAACCCCGTCACATTCATGTCCAACATGCTGTACGCCTGCAGGTACATCACCGTCAGGTTACTTTTATAGACGCTTGGGTGTTATTTTGATCTTGTTGTCGACTAATTATATCAGTAATAATATCATCCTGCTCAGCAGGTTAATAGCTGAGCTCTGTGAACACGATGACATCATGAAAACAACTCTGACGAGTCAACAATAGTCAGGGAACACAGTGACGCAGTGACGGGGGTTCTCCAGCAGGGGGAGCTCAGAGAACAGATACCAATACTGATGCTGTGCTCCGAGTCATTATATAAAAATGATTCCTACTATGCAGTTCTACATTTGGAGTTAAAATTGAGTAATATTACATGTTTACAAATGTTTTGTATGTCTTGAATGAATATTAACACTTTCACATAAAAAAGTTTCACGGACATTTTAAGATATACAATCAAAACATCATTTCTGGAGCTGAAGTGTTTAACAATATTTAACATATTTAACTACATGAATGTGACACAGAATCAACATTGAGTTAAACAAAGTGAAGACTGGTGGACATATTAATGTTTAAAATGACAGATTCTTTGTCCAGGAAAAGAAATGACCACCATCATTAATTTGATTTGTTGCTAAACATTCATCAGCAACTGTTCCAATAAATACATGCTGTAAATGATTCTTGATGTTCAGGACACATTTAAATTTCATCTCAGACTCTCAGCTGTCAGAAGCTGCACTGTGTCATGTGACATCGATCGTGTCTCACATGAATCTTCAGACATGATGTCAGTCTCAGCTGATGTTTCTCTCCCTCAGTATTCTCTACAAGACCAAGCTGCCCTTCATCGTCGTCATGAACAAGGTGAGCTCACCTCCTCTCTGCTCATTAATTATTCATATTTCATCTTGTGTTGTTGTTGACTGGATTCTCTCCTGTTGTTGTTTGTGCAGACTGACATCATCGACCACAGCTTCGCCGTGGAATGGATGCAGGACTTCGAGGTCTTTCAAGATGCTCTGAACCAGGAAACCTCGTACGTGAGCAACCTGACGCGCTCCATGAGTCTGGTTCTGGACGAGTTCTACACCAACCTGAGGGTAAGAAGTCTTCACGTGTGCACAACATGATATGGCAGACGGCTAAAGTCTAAAGAATAAATGCTCCAGCTGTGATGGTTCTCATTTTAGATCGATTTAAAAAGGATCGTGTCAAAAACTCCTGTGGCCTCCGTCTGCAGGAGGTCTGTTTACCGATCGAGTTAATCTCTTTTCTTTGGGTGTAACTCAGATTTCTCAGCCAGGTAGGAACCAGTCCTAAAGATGAACTCCTCCTGACAGTGTTGTCTCTGTGTCTGCAGGTGGTGGGCGTGTCCGCAGTGACAGGAAGTGGACTGGATGAGCTGTTTGTTCAGGTGGAGGACGCCGCCGACGAGTATGAGAGGTGAGTTCATCAGCCTGTTTCAGTGTGCAGGTGCACTAACACAGCTACTCACCTGTAGTGTTCACACCTGATGTCTCCCGCTCACTCTGAGACTCCACGTCAGGCAGGACGAGGCAGTTAATTAAAGTTTAACTGGTCTTATTTAATGTAAAAGGCTGCCGCCAACTCCTGTGATGCACCTGAAAATAAACAATGAACAGAAGAATAAGAACATGAGCAGAGTTTACTGTGTCATTGTTCCTCCCACGCTGCAGCTTACAGGGTGTAATAATGTGTCCCGTCCAACTCAAAGAGACAGAATGACTCATGTTGGAGAAATGTATCTGAGGGCGGCTGCGTAGAGCAGAATCTGGATCTGTGTCTAAACGAGTTTCATTAACGAGAGCCATCTCAGTGCTGCGGTGAGGAGGAGGATGGAAAGTTACGGCTGTAGAAATGATTTAACTTTAAGACGGTTTGATATTTGTCTGCATTAAAGCTTACATCAGCTCACACCTGGATTGTCTCAGGTGAGGCAGTGATGTGTGTGAAGTGTCTTCTGTCTGTCTGTCTTCTGTACTCAGGTCTGAGCTCACTGTGTCAACCTGAGTTCACAAAACTTGTCTGATATTTTTTCTCCCTTGTCGTGTGAGTTTGTGTGATGCACTGAACTCTTCCTCCTCCTTCCTCAGGGAGTATCGACCCGAATATGAAAGACTCCGTAAACAGCTGGTGAGTGTGTGTGTGTGTGTGTGTGTGTGTGTGTGTGTGTGTGTGTGTGTGTGTGTGTGTGTGTGTGTGTGTGTGTGTGTGTGTGTGTGTGTGTGTGTGTGTGTGTGTGTGTGTGTCCTCACATGTCTCCGTGTTGTAACTGACTTCCTGTCCTTCAGGCGGACGCTCAGAGCAAGAAGCAGCAGCAGCAGCTGGAGCGACTCAGGAAGGACCTGGGAGCCGTCGACATGACGAACACACCTAAGACAGGTAGAGCTGACGGACACAGAAGATAAAGTACACAACGCTTTATTTTACAGCTCTGTGGTGTCCTGATGACTCCCAGTGCCAGAAGACAGTCAGTGTTTATTGCTAAAAGAAAAACTTGATGGTGAACTGAAGGCTGATTGTTGTGCTGTAATTTATTGTTGTATTGCTGTTTGACTTCCTGTCCACAGAGGGAGCTGACATCGCCGGGCCCAGTGACCTCATCATGACCCGTGGTAACCCTGACGAGGAGGAGGAGGAGGAGGACAGCGACACGGACGACATCGATCACAGCGGTGAGAAAAGACTGTAAAAAAACAAAACAATACAAAAATACAAAACAAAATCATGTAAATGATTAAACTGAAATCTTTGGTTCCCTTTTTGTTTTCAGCTACGGAGGAGAGCAAAGAGGCCGACGCCTTTGGAAACTTTCTGACTGAGAGGAGGGAGGTGGTTCAGGTCCGAAACAAAAAGTGTGCCGTGCCTGACGGACCCTGATGACCTCTGACCTCTGACCTCTGCTGATGACCTCTGACCTCTGACTCTGTCAAGAAGAAAAGAAACGACAGAGACTGAATGAAGGTGAGGGAACTCAGGAACCTCCTGGTGGTTTCTCCCTGTGATACAGACTCTCACCTGGAACAGAGACGAGTGAAGATTCCTCCATCGGTGACGTTCAGACATGAGATCTGAACTTCCTGTGTGATCAGGTGACCTGTGACCTGTGACCTGGTCCTGCAGTAAAGCTGCTCCTCAGCGTCGCTCCCTCCCTATAGAGACAAACTTATATTTTTATATCAGAAAAGACTTTATTCTGCTTTTCTCGTGTTCTTCATTCTGTTGACTTTTGTTTGTGAAGCACTGACACTGACTACCATCTGCTAAATAAAAGTGAGCTCTTTCCTCACAGTTGGTTTTAGTTCAGGCTGTTTTTGATGTTTCCACCAATCAGATTGTTCCATATGAGACTCCAGCAGCCGTGCTTCATTTCACAGTTAGCTTCATGCTAACGTCAGTGTGATGATTAGTGTTATCATCACTGAAGTGAAACAGTCACAGCTCCAACATGTTGTTTCACCAGATTCCATGTGAAAGCCAGTTACATTTAATTTGTGTTCTCGAGTTCACAAGTTGTTTCTGTCATTATGGAGGAATTACTAAAATGTTGTAATCACAAGATAATGAATTAAAAGAATCAATTTCTGTTGGTGTTTATCAGGTCAGCGGTGTCGTGTCCCAGCATGCACGTCTGGCTCGACATGTGCAGCTGAACATGTCAGAGTACGCTGCCTGTTAGTGACGGCAAACCTTCAGAAAAGGTTCATATGGTTTGAAAACCAGCTGACAGAGCAGTCGACTGCTGATGAGTGTTATCATGTCAGCTTCTCGTCATAAATTATAAAAGTCGACTGATGTTTTTTCAGTGCCGACACAAACGATCAACATTCACAGTGAAAATAAGAATATTAATGTCAACGTTGAGAATAAGCAGCGATGGAAAGCAACCAGCTACAATTTACTGAAGTACGATTTTGACGTTCCATTTTCTGTTTCCACTCAGAGCTGAAGTGCTGCACTTTTAAATCTATTTATTTAATTGGCAATCAAAGACAAAAAGCACAGACATCAGTAATCTGTAATAATCTGTCTGCTCAGGGAGAGACGACGACGATGATGAAGATGAAGAATGTCCAGTTGATTAACACTGAGCCGTCAGCCGCTGTGACGGTTGGAGGAGATCCTGCAGGATGTTGAGCTGCTTTCTTTTGTACTGGCGGCTGTTTCTGTTATTTAGTCCACTTCCATTACTGATGGCAGACAAAGAGACTGAGCTCTCTGAATGGAAGAAAAGAAACTCCCACACACTGTTCACTTCAGAGCAGCTCCACGCTGTGATGAGCGGAGCATCCTCAGTCGTTTCTCTGTGATGGAGGCCGTCAGCGTCTCGGCTCCCGACAGAAGCTGAGCTCGTGTTTGAGTCTTTCTCTGTTCGTCTCCATTCATGTCTGAGCTGTGTGAATGGACTCAGATCCTCCGCCTGCCGACCATCTGCCAACACGCTCTGCTCGCTCGCCTACAGGCGGACGAGCGTGGTCGATGTAAAGAGCAGCTGACTCACTTTCACATTTACTCGAGTACTGAAGGATGAAACTGAGCTTCTTTTACTTCATGGACAGTTTTTCTTTTAGTGTCACTGTGAACTTTTACACTAAATTAATCTGCCTTCATTAGTTACTTTACAAATTAATTGTGATTTTTCTTTTTTTTTGCACAAAACTAAGAGTTTGTAAATTATGTATTTTTTTCTTAGCAGACTCATGTCTGTGGTTCAGGCTCACTGTCACATTTCTCACTAGTTTCTCCAAAACATTGATGGAGAAGAGAAACGTTAGTGTCGGTCACATCTCAGAAACTTCACCTGTAAAACCTGCTTTCACATCAAAGTCACCTGATGACATCACAGCCGTCAGCAGCAGGAACACTTTACTGCACCGGATCAGACTTCATGTGTTTTACTGAAGTATCCAGATACTCTGCAGGTCAAAACCAGCAGATTAAAGTCTGTGAAAAGGCTGCAGGAAAAACAGCATATAACATATATTTGTTGACTGAGTTTAACTTGTGTTTTTGTTTTCGGCCTTGTGTTTCAACAGGACGATGTCATCAAAATAAATGATTTTCAATAGACAGTTCTCAGAGGATCGAAATGAAATGATTCATGAGGTGATGCATTACATTATTATATATACAGATTATTGGATTTTAAAAGAATAGAAGGAACCAAAGAGAACAGAACAGTTCTGGAGCGTCGCAGTAAAACAGCAGCTGAAGTTGATAATAAGAAAAATTCAACTCTGTTTTACTGTGACGCTCCAGAACTGTTCTGTGGACTGCGACACTTCACCTGACTTCAAGCACAGGTAATAAAGTTCACATCCTGCAGTCACTGTTTTATTCAAAACATCAAACATTACAAAAGATTTTTTTTTAAATGTGCCGGTCGGTGAAGTGTGCTGACTGCCGACAATTCCTGGTTTGTCTCCAGGTTCGGCTCGTCCGTCTGCCTCTCAGGTGAGTTTCTGGAAGCGTCCGCCTGCAGCAGCAGTGACTCACCTCCGCTGACATTCAGCCCACACTGTTGTCTGTTCTCTCTCTCCTCCTCCTCATCCTGCCCCCTCCTCTTTCCCTCCCATCCCCTCTTCTCTCCCTCCCCTCTGCTCTTCTTTCCCTCCCCTCTTCTCACCCTCCTCCTCCTCAGTGGGCTGCAGACACGACCAGAAACAGAAACGCTGGCAGTCACGACGCCTCGCCGACACAAATAAAACACACGACTGCTGGCTGAGAGTCAGACTGCTCATTCATCCTGAGGCTGAGACACACACACACACACACACACACACACACACACACACACACACACACACACACACACACACACACACACACCACACACACACACACACACAGTTAAACTGGTCTCGACTGGTTCACACTGGCGGCTACATCCATATCTCCCAGTTCAGATTTGTCTCTGCAGCCTGTGATATAAATGATTCCCTCCACACAGCGACACCTGGAGCCGTCGGGTCAGTTCACCTCAGCAGTGACGGGGTTCATGTTCTCCACTCTCACTGACCTCAGATCTGTGAGCTGTGTGTCTGTTTCATAAATTAAATCTCTGTAGACTGAAAGTGTGGAAGTGTTGAGATGATTTAACCTGCTGCTCTGAAGTGTTGCTGTGTGACGAGTTAGAACGAGACTCCAGAATCTGCTTTTCTTATCAAGAGGACCATTAAATGTAAGAGAGCATGAGGTCAGTGTGGGTCACTGGTACCATGTGGACCAGTCCTGAATGTCAGAATCTTTCTGGACTGATTGGAGCAGACTCAGATCACCTGTGTGCAGGTGTGCAGTCTGAGTCCTGATTGCTGAGTGACAGCAGCTTGGGTCATTCCCCTCTCAGCCAATCAGAGGGTGACGACGCCCTCCTGTAAAGGCTGAAGAGAGGTGAGACTGACACACCCGGGTCACCCTGGTTCTGTCTGACCCGCTGCAGAGCTCATCCCAACAGACTGTCAGTCGGTACCTGAGCTCCTCTATGAACCGTCAGTGTTCTCACATGTCGTTCATTTGATCTTTGGAGTAAAAGAAGAAATAGATTTTTATTTTCCCATTAATACCAAAGTATTTAATAAAATGATTCCTGCTCACAGTTCTATTTACCTCAAACCTAATTGATTAATTTATTTGATAAAAAGTTTGACATTCTTAAGACACAACTCTTAAATTCAGTCCACAGCTGAATGACGATCCACAGCCGGGCTGCAGGTCAGAATCACCTGCACCAGCTCAGCGAATCACATCAAGATCTCCACGAGCCGACAGAGTCGTATAATATCTGACCAGTCCACAGAACATAACCAAGAAATCCTACAACTCAGAAAACATCCGGCACACCAGATGATTCTGGTTTCCTTTCTCACTCTTCCAGTTTTCTGAGGGAATCATCTGGTCCGGTCCGGTTTGTTTGTTTCATATGCTGCGGCTGGTTCCTGCACCAAATCCACCTCAGACTTGAAGGTAACTGTAAAGACACAGACTGTGTGTAATGTGGGTCGGTGCTGTCGGACCGGTGCATCACTGATTTATCTGCCTGTCTGGGAATCAAACCAGCGACCCGGTCTCAGGTCGGGCGGTGGTTTCCTCTTGAGATCGCAGAGGGAAAAATCTAGGGAAGCTTTCTGTGCAATTATAAAGGAGACCGTCTTTGAGTTCTTGTGCATGTTAAAGGTATTTATAGTTAAAAGTCCACATCAACAGGAGCTCCTCTCCCTCCTGACACCTGAAACACTTTGTTCAGTAGGCTTTTATTATGAAGCAATTACAGGAAATTAAACGTGTTTGTAGCTGAATCAGCAGATCCACTTTGTTAGCGGTGATTCTTCAGTAGTGCTGCAGAGATCAAGACCAGCGTGTTATTGGTTTAAGACTCACCTTCAAGCAGGTAGACCAGCTGTGATGGAAATGCAAAACCCAGACTGTGCTGAGTCAGAGCGAGTAGAACCGGGCCGGCATATGTGATGTAAACACGTAGATGTGGGTCGAGCTGATTTCAGATCATCTGCTGCTCTAACGTGTGCTGTTGTGGTGATATTCACACACGTTCTGCATCAAACTGCAGGAAACACATCAACAGAGCCGACCGGAGGCAAGTCAGCAGCGCTGGCTCAGTCGTGTTCGAGCCGACCAATCAGAGCAGACTAGGGAGAGGTGTCTTAAAGAGACAGGAGCTAAAAACAGCATTTCAGTGTGACAATATAACAAATCTGATGTGTTCACTGAGTCTTACAGCATGTAGACCTGCTGGAGGTGTTTAACACAGCTGCAGTCTACAGCAGCAGCTCAGAGCAGCTGAGCGTCACAGAGAGAATGTGACTGATGACAAACTGATAATCTATACAACTCAACATGGCAACGCTCTGCCAAATACAGTGAACAGCAGCCTGCAGTCTAAACTCAGGGCTCCTCCACCTGAGTGATGATGATGATGATGATGATGATGAAGAAGAGGGGTGAGGAAGCAGAGAAATCAACACAAATCATCTTCTGTGTTGATCAAATAGCAGAAAGTTTAATCACTCTAACAAAAACATTTCTTCAGTGATGACATCACCATCATCATCATCATCATCACCATCATCATCATCACCATCACCATCACCATCATCATCATCACCATCATCATCATCACCATCACCTTCATCATCATCATCTTCATCATCACACCTCAGATGTTCTGTGTATCTCACCTCAGCTCGATTATCAGCTGTGGCTCCTTCTTTCTTTCTCATTTCGGTTGTCATGACATCACTCTGTGTTGAGCTCAGTGCAGTGACCTCATTGTCAGTGACATCATCTCCCAGCCTCAGAGATGATGTCATTGCTTCCAGTTAGTCTGCGGCTGTTTTTCCTCGAAAGCTTCCTGCAGAGCCCCGCCCCCGACTCCACATCAGACCTCTGCTCTGTTCTACTGGGTTCTACTGTGTTCTGCTGAGGTCCATCTATGTGTTCTGTCTCTATGATGGGCCCGGTTCTGTCCACAGTAAACAGCTCTGTCTGTTCTGCAGTACAAAAGCTGCTGCAGCTCTTCAAAAAACATTATTCTGCAGATGTGTTGTTGTTTCTGCTGAATCCTGATTTGACTTTCAAGACACACACACACACACACACACACACACACACACACCCTGACAGTGGAGCTCTCAGCTGATAGGCTGCAGATGACATCATCAGTTGGGATGTGGAGGTTTCTCTCTGTCCTTGTTGCTGCAGCCTCTCACTCACCTTCCACCTACACACACACACACACACACACACACACACACACACACACACACACACACACACACACACACAAACCTAAAGCACTGCAGTAGCATTGTAGCCTAAAACACACACTCAGCTCAGCATCCCTGTGAAGCTGTGTCCACACAAAGATAGAATTACAAGAACACACACACACACACACACACACACACACACACTGCAGCTGCATTACATCATCTGGTTGAGTGTGTGGAGGAGAATGAGGAGAACGAGGAGAGCAAGGAGGAGGAGGAGGAGGAGAAGGAGGAGGAGGAACAGTGTGTGAGAACACCGTGTTCTGCTGTGGTGCATGATGGGAGCTGTAGTCTCGTCCTCCAATAAAAACATGTGATTCACAGATTTCACTCAAATGTGAAACAAACAATATTTAACCTCAAACTCACATCAAACAAAAAGCTTTACTAATCTAACACAGTGATGATCTGAGCAGTTTATGTTTTAGGTTTAAATGTGTTTATTCTTCAACTGGATTCATTTCTCTGCTGTCAGTTCACAGGATTCCTCGATTTGTGGTCTCAGATCAAAACAAACTGAGCTGCTCAGATGAATGTGACGGTACTTCACCTACAGGTGGCGCTACAGCAACGTGATGCATTTTATACACCAAATATCAGATAATTTAGGATGTCAGAGGATGTTCATCAACACGGCTGCTGATCCCGTCCAGTGAAGAGCTCCAGAACAAAGTCACCATGAATCAAACAGCCGCAGAGTTTTTACTGATAAACCACATCTGAACTTTTATGAAGACTCCTGTGAGCGTTGAGCCTCGATGGAGCCGCGAGCGCTGACTGAATGAAAAGTGACAGACAGTCGAGTTTGGCCGACAACTAGAGCAACAGATGGAGGCGTTAACACACACACACACACACACATACAGATCTGTGTGTGTGTGTGTGTGTGTATGTGAGATGAGTCAGGATGAGTAACAATCCGTTCTCAGCCTTTAATTTTAGCGCTGACATTTCCTCAGAAGCACATCGACCCCACAAACCAGATCAGACCAGATCCAGTTTGATCCTCGTGTGTCAGAAGTTTCTCTGTGATTTTGTTTTCAGAATTTCTTTATGAGACTTTAAACGTTGTCAGATTGAAATATGTGTGTTTTCATGTTTCTGTGTTCCTCTACACGCTTTAAACAACCTGATCTCCAGGATCAATGTTGGCTGAGTACGTTTCTGCAGAACCATGAATAAGTCCAAACACGGTTCTGTGTTTGTCCTCAGGTCGGGTTCAGGCACCTGAACCGCTTCAGCTCAGGGTCAGAAATCATCAGGGTTTAAAACATCGAGCAGTGAGACACAAACTGCAGTCTGCATCTCATTTACTGAACAATGCACTTCTAAAAATATAAAACAGAAGATTATTGCATCGATCATCAGCAGAGTTTGAGGAAACCTGCTGAAAGTGAATCTTTATTATAAACATCAGAATATTTTCAGCACCACGTCAGTTCATCTCTTCACTGCTGCAGGTGAAATATTATTATTATTATTATAAACTCAACACGACACGTTTATAAACACATTTCAGCAGACATATTTAGATTTAATGGAAAGGACCGGTGCAATAAAGTTCTGTGGCTCCGGTCCGTCTGGTCCCTGGGTGCTACGCTGCTCACGGCTGGTACCGGTCCATGTTGTACACTGGACATGTGAACTACAGATTGTTCTTCTTGACTGTTTCTGTCTCTTATTCCATGTTGTCTTCTACATTCTGTTCCTTCTGACTGGATGTGATAACATGCAGATAAAACAAGTCGTAGGTTCATAATTATGACAAACTTTCATTTTCAGACAATAAAAGAACAAAATGTGAACAGAACAACAGCAGATCTGCAGCACATGACCTCATCAGTGACATGTGATCGATCAGTGTCACAGTAACTGATCAGGTTCCCGTAACAGAGCTCGTTCCATCTTAATGACCCGGTGGTTCTGATTCTGATGAAAACTCTCTGATCAGGAGGATTCCTCTGAAATAAGAACCTCCACTGCTCCTCCTCCTCCTCCCCCTCCTGCTGCTGCTCCTCCTCCTCCCCCTCCTGCTGCTGCTGCTGCTCCTCCTCCTCCCCCTCCTGCTGCTGCTGCTCCTCCTCCTCCTCCCCCTCCCCCTCAAGCTGCTGCTCCTCCTCCCCTCCCCCTCCTGCTCCTGCTCCTCCTCTCCCTCCCCCTCCTCCTCCCCCTCCCCCTCCTGCTGCTCCTCCTCCCCCTCCTCCTCCTCCCCCTCCTGCTGCTCCTCCTCCCCCTCCCCCTCCTGCTCCTGCTCCTCCTCTCCCTCCCCCTCCCTCTGCCCTGCTGGACCAATCACAGCCCAGTATCACCCCGGCCAATCAGATCACCCGTGGGTGATGTCATGCAGCAGGCTGCTGTTTGGTGCTGATGCTGCTGAGCTGCAGATCTTCAGTCTGAACAGAGACCGAGCATCACTGCAGGGTGAGTACACACTCTCTCTCTCACACACTCACACACACACACACACACACTTTGTATGTTTGTGAGTGTTTTGTGTTATTGTGTAGTTTCCTGCATGTCTGCAGCTCCGCCGGCTGCAGCTTCTTTTAAACAGACAGAACTGTGAGCAGGTGAAGCAGCGTTCTCTCGTCTGGTTCTGTTTCTCCTCTTCGTTCTTTCGTTCGTCTGCAGTTTCTTTTTCTTCGTCTTCATCTTTTTCTGTCTTTGTGTCTCAGATCTCTTCTTTTAATCTGCTCTTAGTCTTTGTGATCAGTTTGGTGTTTGAGCTGCGTGCTCGACTCTCTGCAGAACGTGATGCGCTCACTGGAAACAATGACATCATCGCTTAGACCCTGCACACACACACACACACACACACACACACACACACACACAGGCCAGTGTTCACACTGTGTCTGCAGCAGCTCTTTAAGGATAATGGAGTGGAGAATAGACGACTGCTGTGATTGTTGGTTTTCAGTCTTTTGGTTTGTTTCCTCTGAGGTGAAAATAATCAGTTTTTTATCTGTCTGAGTCTCTTTGTGTTGTTCAGACTGAAGAATCAGCTCAGTTTGGCATTTGTCTTTGTTTTGCATGTTGCAGAGATTCAGTATTGATGTAAAACATGCAAAACAGACAGATAAATGATAGACAGTTAGCCTGCAGCTGTGTGGAGGTTGGTTGGTGGTGTTTGTGCTCTGAATGTTGCTGCTGCTGAGTTTGTTGTGACTCAGTTTGACTGACGGGCCCTCTGAGCTGAACCTCCTGCAGCCGGTCGTGTCTCTGTGTTTACTGCTGATTCAGTCTTCGCTCATCAGCTGAAGTATTTAAATCTCCTGGAGTCACAGCTGCTGAATCAAAAACAGATCAGACTCATATTTATAGGAATGACTCAGATGATGGAGCTGCAGTCTGACCTGTGAATCAGAATGCTGTTCAGTCGCAGAGACAGATCAATCATAAGAAAAACACTTTTTTATCGTTTAACAGAGAAATCAGGTAAAAGTTGAGTGTGTGAGCTTTAGATTCAGAGCTGCAGGTCACATCTGCACAATCACAGATGTTCATGTTTGTTCAACAAATGTGAAAACACGTTTCAAACTAAACGAACCTGAAACTCCAGAATGTTAAGATCAGTTCGTCTGCGTCTCCCACTTTTTGTCTCCCTTTATATCCTGAAGTGTTTTTTGTTTCTTAAATCATCCAAACGGAGGCTTGCTGTTTTAATTTCAGCTTTTGTTCCCTGAGTTTCGCCTGACAGGCTCCGCAGCAGCTCCTGCAGGAGAGGCTGAAGCGTGTCGAGCCTGACAGGCTTCACTCAGGGAACAAAGATCCTACAAGTGTTTCAGTTCAGTGTTGCAGTTATTCTGCTGAACTGACTCGACTGTGTTTGATGAAGTGTTGTCGTGTGTGTGTCCTCAGGAACAGACTCTACCTCACCACAGTGTCTTTGACAGCGGACAGCAGCAGCAGGATGACTCTGGCAGGTAAAACCTCACTCACTTATACCTCTGACAGATATGAGGTGATGTAAAGTGTTCGTTTGACTGAATCGGCACATATTTATGGCTCAACTGCAGTTTTTCTTTTTCTCGGTCCCTGAATGTTCCAGCATACAGAGAGAAGATGCGAGAGCTCCCCCTGGTGTCTCTCTTCTGCTCCTGCATCCTCCCCCAACCCAGAGACGCCACAGCCGACAAGAAGGAAGGTCAGCAGCTCTCTGAGTCTGTGTAGATGAAGTTTCCTTTAGATTCATTATAGAACAATTATCAGTGGAACAGAGACATCATTAACTTAATGACTCCAGTCACTGCAGGATTCTCCTTGTTTTGAAATGTAAAAAACAACCAAAAGATTGTTCTATAATGACCCTGCCTGTGTGTTGACTGCATGTGGGAGTGAACCCACACAGAGAATCATCAAAGTGGACGACTCTCTGTCAGATGGTGGTGAGTTTATCGTCTCGTGCTCTTCTTGCAGCAGCAGGCGTGGTGGACTTGAACCTGTGCAACATCCGGGACATGGAGGTGATCGAGCTGAGCAAGCGGACGAGCGGCCAGGCCTTCGAGGTCATCCTGAAGCCGCCCACCTTTGACGGTGGCCCCGAGCTGAGGGCCACCACGCCGCCACGCCAGAAACCCTCGCTGGAAGAGATCCAGAAGAAACTGGATGCTGCTCAAGAGAGGAGGAAGGTGTGTGGAGCGCTGGGGGTTTCACAAAAGTCAGGACAACAGCAGTCCACTGATTGTTCATGTTTGATAGAAGAGTCTCAACTGAGCCAGCAGCTCAGTGAGGCTACACTAACGATGCTTCAAGCTAAACGACAACATCAGAGATGATTTCATACCACGATGAAGGAAACATGCATGTCTGTGCAGAGACAGTCCTAAAGTGGGTGTTGACATATTTTAGTGTGGATGAAAAAGTAGTGGACCAAACGTTGACCCCTGAGGAACCCCACAATCAGCCCAACAAGAAACAAGTGTTCATACCTGACAGACACGTAGTCACACAGCTGAGACAACAAGTGAAATGAAATCTGTTCAGTAAATCTGAAAGTTAAGAAACTGTTAGCTGACTGTAACCCTCCCTCTGTCTCCCTCTAGTGTCAGGAGGCAGAGCTGCTGAAGCACCTGGCCGAGAGGCGGGAGCACGAGCGTGAAGTCGCTCAGAAAGCTCTGACCAAAGAGCGCCAGGAGCACCGAGCCGACGCCGTCAAGGAGCAGCGGCAGATGCACCTGAACGCCTCACAGGAGCGGCAGCAGGAGGAGGTGAGGACGCAGGTGTTACACTCAGTCTGCACGCTGACTCAGAGACGACTCAGATTCTGTGTCACGGAGACAAATCTCTAATATCAGTTTGTGATGTTTGTGTCTTCCAGGACAAGCACAGTGTGGAGGTGAGGACGAGCTGCAGGAGCAGGAGGGATTCTGGGTAGACTGACACAGAATATGAAGACAGCGATATGACGAAAATAAAAACTCTCACTTAGCATTTTTTAAACATTGTTAGATCTGAATCATATTTCCTAAATTTAGATATAAACATCGGTTGGACTTACTTTACTTTCAAATAAACAATATGAACTAAAGTTCACTACATGGCCCAAAGTATGTGGACACGGATGCTGCAGCCTGATTTCACCATCATCGTCATTAAAGGTGCAATATGTAAGAAACAAGTAGCCAGAGTCACCGCTAACTGTTGCTAACTGTTGCTAACTGTTGCTAACTGTTGCTAACTGTAGCTGTTAGCTGTTACTCTGCAACACAATACACAGACATCATGAGACGTTATTTCTCCACATTGTGTTTCTGTTTTAAATGTTTTAAACTAAAATTACATACATATTGCACCTTCTGCTATTGCATGTTCCGCTCAAACAAGCTCCAGTACTCAGGTTCAGTCTTTCCACCAGAGGCTGGAACTTGTGCTCCACATACTTTTGTCTTTATTGTCCAAATACTTTTTATTGAGTGTAAACATCAACAACAACAAAAAACTTGTGAAAAAAACACAATTTAGCGAAGCCAGAGTCAAGAAGGTAGATCCTGTGTACTGTAGTTAGCATGTGCTAGCAGTGTGCTAACCTCACCCCCTGTCCTCTGCTGCCAGGTGTCTTGATGGCCTGATCACAACACAAGCTGAACATTAATTGGAAGCCATTTTGGAGGGCTGATGAGCTGAGGATTGATGTGCCGGCAACCCGGCGCTGCTCCGACTTGGAGACTGACAGGAAGAGACTCTGAAAAGAGTGAGAGAAGAAGAAAAAGAGGAGGAGGAAGAGGAGGAGGAGGAGGAGGAGGAGGACTGAGGGCGCGTCTCGACCTCCTCTCTACAACCAGGACTCTTCTTGATGAGATCGGCTCTGAGAAAAACTTGGACGCTGCAGATTCAGTCATCATTAGATGGTTCACAGAGGTTTTACTGTGCTGTGTTGCCATGCCAACAGTGCCAGTGTGTTCATGTGTGTGATTGTGTTCGCATCGAGGATTTAACGCTTCACAACGATCTATCAAAGCTGCACCCGACCCAACAACACCAGAACCCGGACCCAAAAAACGTCTCCACGTCTTCCTCTGTAGCTCCTGAGAGAAAAGCGTGGGCTGGACTTCCTCCACCTGTCAGGAGGTCCACATGGAGTCCATGCTGCCCGGACACAGCTGATCAGAGACAAACAGCTCCACCTGCTGGACAGTGTGCATCTTTACACCGACTGTACAACTACAACAGGAAGGGCTTGATCAGTTACATGAGGCTCTTTAGAGACTTCCAGTGGCAGTGAAATCAGTCTGAGCAGTTTTAAGTCAAGAATGACTCGTAATTCAGGTCGAGGGCAAGTCAAGACCAGAACCAGGACAGACAGAGAAGTCAGCTGGACTTGGACAAGACCAGATACAGTTACAGGCGAGGTTACAGTTACAGTCCCAGCAAATGAAGACAAGTCAGAGTAAAAACACTCGCTGAGAAGAGCCAAAGCAAAACTGAAAGTCAGAGTTCGTGTGTTACAGGAATGAGACGAGATTGATCCGAAACACAGACGACAGGAAGACGAGTGCCAGTCCAAACACAGACGAGACGTTCAGATTCAAACACCCACAAAACGTTCCTCTTCAGCCCCTTTCACAGCCCCACATTTTCATTTTCATTCATTATATCTGGATTCTTCTCATATTTCTGAACGACGCAACAATATACTCAAACTAGCATGTTAGCATTTATGCAGCCGTTTGAAGCTAATGTAAGCCGAGGCACCAAAAGTCCTGCTGGATGAGACTCCTGCTTTGTGACAGCAACAGCAAACAGTCGGTAGCTCCTGTGGCTAACGTTAGCGCCATCGCCTGGCATCACACACACGTCACATCCTGCTGATACGAACGGACGAGCTTCACTGATGAACGACTGATAATCACCTGTGTGCATTGTTTACAGCTACAGTGGTGTGTTTGTGTGCGTCAGTCTGTTTCCCTGGCAACGTCATTGTATAGGAGTCAGGGTGAGATGATGATGATGATGATGATGATGATGACAATGTACAGAAATCACATTATATTTTAAATCAATAAACGATGACACTTTAGTTCTTGGCTCAGTGTTTTTATTGAGTCGACACTCTGAACTATAAATACAGGAACACAACATCACTAATAAATACCTGCTGAAGATCAAAACACTTAAATAAAAATGTCTTTTAAATAAAACATAAATAGAACATTATATATGAAACACATCCATTAATAATCTGTCTGCTCCTGAACTTGACTCCAGTGTGTAGTTGTGTTTGGAGATGAATGGTACCAGTACCGGTCTGACCCGGTAGCCGGTCTGGTCTCTGCTGCTCTTCACTCTTGGCGCTGGACGATGGGTCGGACGCAGGTGCAGCCCACAGCGATGATGCGGGACTCCAGCCGGAAGTGGTAGCTGTGTTCCGCCCCTGGCCCCGCCCCCGTCGACCTGACTCGGCGCAGCAGCATCACCTGGCGCATGATGGGTCTGGACTTCAGGCTCAGGTCCTCCTGGCCCTCCGAGTCCAGACAGCCGTCAAGCAAACAACGAGCCTCGGCCAACGCCGGAGGAAACAGAGAGTCATCGTGGGTGTTGCTGCGGACGGAGAGAGAGAAGGGTCAAAAAACTGTAAACGTCAAAGTTCACAGGTGAAAGGACCATTCTGCTGTTTTCTTCACACGAGCTCATTACAAGAGATGGACTGGTTTCCGTGTGTGTGTGTGTGTGTGTGTGTGTGTGTGTGTGTGTGTGTGTGTGTGTTCAGTGTGTTCTTACTTGTACGTCCACGGGGAGATGGAGACGTTCTCCAGCGGCCTGATGGGTTTGCTGGGAACCAAAAAGCTGGTGTCAAGCTGCAGGGGGATGGTTTCTACCACCGCACCATCAGAGGTCTTCCTGTGTGCCTTCAGTGAGTGTCTGGATTGGCCACCACCTTTTGGCATGGCTGCTGCCTCCGTCATCATCATCATCATCATCATCATCGCCACCATACAGACGGCCTGAGGAAGAGGAGGAGAAACACACCTTCAGACATGATCTTCTTCTTCTTAAAACAATATCTGTGTTTCTAGATTATATTGTCACTTTGTGCTTCATGAAGAAAATAATAATATTTCAAAATAAAATCAACCCTCAGAAAAAAACATACATTTCACATTTATTGAATATGAATTACAGAAACAATTTCACATTAAGTGAAATAATAAATTATAAATTTCACATTTGCTTCTTTGTCAGCAGAAAATGTTAATGCATGTTTTAAGTTGCAATTAACCATTTTCACATATAATCATAAACACAACATCAGTGAAACATCCACCACAAAATCTAAAATGTTTGACTCAATGTGAATATTTCTTTTGATTTATGAAAGTCTTAAATATTACATAATCCATGATTTAAATGTCTTTGTTACGTCCTTTTCTGTTCGCTCTCTAACAAACACATAAAATCCCCCAGAATGTTTGAATACATTTGAATAAACTAACAAATAGAAAATAATCCAACATCTTTCATTCATAAATCATAAAACGTGTCACTGTTCCCTAACCCTTCTTGTTTCCATGGTAACAGCAGATTTTTACATCAGCATCACTTTTCATGACTTTTGGTTTTGTTGTGACAAAAACATCAGAAGTCCTAAAATGCGTCACGTGACTTGATGCAGCCTCGCAGATTACTGTCAGTACACGTTCTGTTTTATTCCTGGTTGGTTTATGAATAAAGAACTTTGTATCAGAACTTCTTCATATTCGTGTTTCTCTCTGAGACGTGAGTTTGAAGCTCGAGATCTTCTCCTGAACTCAGATTCACTGCGCAGGTTTACATCAGAAGATGAAATGACAATCTTACCGTCACTGTGGAGGAGTTCGCTGCTGAGAACATGCTGACAGTTTGGACTTTTCTGGTTCTTATTCTGATCCGGATTGTTGGACGTTCTGCAGATCTCTCAGACTGTGTCTGACTCTTTAGGGTCCACGGGCTCTGCTGGATGTTGGGTGAGCTCTGATATTTATCCTGATCAGAGCACCGTGTCAGCGGACACGGACTTCCGCTGATGACTTCACCATCTTTCTCTTTTTCTTTCTCTCTTTCTGTCGTTCTTTCTGTATCAGTGCGTCTTTGATCCTCCTCTCTAAACCACACAGATCAGACTTGCATGACGAGGCCTGATGGTCGACCCACTTTCCCAGTCGGTGTTGGAGTTTAACCTCTGTGCACGCTAAAGTTGCAGGTTTTCTAGGTCATCTGATCGTCGACAGCATGAAGTCTACAAACATCACGTTACAAAGGTTCATCAGGTTTAACGAAACCTGTGAATATTCTTCTGCTGCGAAGAACGAAAGTCTGCAGAATTCAGCAGAATCACTTTACTTGTGATGAGTCTGAGTGTCTGTAGGAATATATTCACAATAACGTGTTCCTCCACAGAGTCGGCTGGTTGAGTATCTCAGTGCAGACAGACCGGACAGTGAACCCAGATGTGCTGACTTCACCGTCACAGACTGACTCTGGTTCTGACAGCTGAACCCACAAATCAGTGCAACATGGACGAGACACTTAGTTTCTCCATAACAGACTGAGATGTTAAAACCAACGGTGGGCTCTGGCCTCGCCGTCGAGTCTCCACTGTCCTCTCCACCGCGTGACGTGAAGGTCAGTGTGGTTTCTGGGCTCTCTTCATCAAAGGTGTCGCCTTTTAGTATGTTGATAAAGGAATCTGCGGAGGCCAGGTTGGATGGAATGATAGAGCAATCTTTATTGAAACAGATCTCATGCCTGCGTCTGAACCAGGCGGCCGCTACCTGGTATTTGCAAATCTATGACAAAGTTCTGCCCAATGCTTCGCCCTTCTCTATCAGAAATTCTATCGCCTTCGATCTCGGAAATCTACAAAATGCCACCACCCTTCTCTGCTTCTGCGAGCTTGTCTCTCCATTCTTATATGGAAATGTATACATTAAGTCAGCTTTAAACAACTGGGATGAGAGATAAATTCAGTTTTAGTGCTCCAGACAGGCCTGTCCTCAAGCTAAACTTTGCTTAATTGCTCCGGGCCCCTCGTCATGTAAACATCACATCAGCCACATCTCTTACCTCACAGTGAGGGAACACAAACTATCCCAATTAAAGCTTAGCTCTGAATGTATAACTGTCCAGACACAACACACAAGACAATAAATAGCAATAGAGACAGCATTACAACACAGATAGACGAGGACGAGTGCATGAAATAAAATACAGTGCAGGATCACAACATAGAGACGCCAAGATAGGCAAGAGTCCAAAAGTCCAGTGTGCAAAAGAAGCAGAAAGTGCAACAGTGACGTAATTTAGAGCAAATTCAGCGTAATTAATGGCAGTACAACAAAAGAGTGTTTGTAATGTTTAGTCCTGTGGTGGGAACTCTTTACCTTCTACCTGAGGGTACAAGCACAAACTCTCTACAGAGGGGTGGTCATCACTGTCCATGACGGCCGGAGCCTTCCTGAGAACGTGACGGTCGTATCAGTCACAGAGTGGAGACTGCTTCACCTCTATAACCTCTCCAGCAACACTAACAAACCGACCGGCCTGTTTCACTCAGCAAGGTTAAGGTTGACAAACAGACAATAACAGAAAGAGACAGGACTGACTCAATAAAAGATTTATAAAACAATGTCATCATTTTTGTGCTCACATTAAAGGGATATTCCGGTGTAAGTTTAATCCATGGTCTAACACACCGTGAAACTGTAGCCCTGTGAGTCGAATACCGAGTGCAGTGGAGTTCTGCAGCTCAGTGATCATCATTACTGCGGGACTCTACTGCACTCGGTAATCGACTCACAGGGCTTCCCCACAACAAGGAAGGCTTCACGGGTGGTGAGTTTTGTTTATCTATTCCGACAAATACGGCAACTATATCAAATGTTCGATGCCTCGAAATATGTGCTGGCCCCCTGTTTCTCATGTTGCTGAAGTTTGGTGCTGTTCTGAGCATTATTTGTGGCTTTTTGGTGGCGGTTTATATTTGGATCCATTTACTGCAGTGTATTGTTGTCGTGCGGTCGTTTCTGAGGTTGATAAAACTCCGTAAATTAGCGGTCTGCTAACTTGATCTCTCCAGAGGGAGTCTAACACAGTTTCACGGTGTGTTAGACCATGGATTAAACTTACACCGGAATATCCCTTTAAACGTGTTCATTTCTCTTAAAAAAGTAGAGACGCTGTTGGACCTTCTTATGGACTTATCGCCTCTGTGTTAGTCTGGAAACAGAATTTATTATCCAGCACAGTTCCTCTGTATTTGTAGCTCTCCACTAGTTCCACCTCCCTCCCTCTGGCTCTGTTGGGTCAGAGCAGGATCAAGCAAATCAACTACCATGTCCTTAGTTTTGGACACGTTGAGTTCCAGATAGGACTCTTTACACCAGGTGACAAAGTCATTCACCACTGGGCCATGATCTACTTCCCCTCCCTTTAGCAGGCTCATTATGACAGAGTCATCAGCAAACTTGATGATTTGTCTGTAATCGAACTGACTTCTGCAACTGTTGGTGTAAAGAACCAGAGAACCAGAGGAAGAGCAGAGCTTTTCAGAGGAACACCACTGACTCTGACACACTGTGACCTATGTGTCGTAAAATCATCGCAGCTGGCCAGTACCTGACACCTGACATTACCCACAATGCAGCTCAACCACCAACACTTGGTGTCTTTTGTCATGTAGAACAAAAAAATGAAGATAAGGAGTTCATGGTCACTCTCCATGACGAGAGGATGACACGAGCAGGAACTGAGTCACATTATGACATCACCTGACTTCAGATCCTACATCACAGCTGCTTTAATGTCTGATGAAACAGGTAAGATTTCCCAACATGACAACACAGCGGTCCAGCCCGGGGCCCCCTGACTCACTCGGGCCCCCCCCCTCTCTTCACCTTTGTTTGCTCTGTAAATATGCTGAGACGTCGTGCAGCGTCAGGATGTGAGCATGTTGCAGAGTCTGACCTGGTTTACAGTCGTGTTGTGACTCAGCTCGGTCCGGTTCTCTGAGGGCTGCTCTGCCGGCTCGGCTCTGACCTGGTTTGACTGGCAGGTCGATGCTTATCAGTGATCAGAGAGACTTCCTGCTTCCTGTGTGTGTACAGCAGCATCTTTTCTGTGCTGTCCACTCGTCTCCACGCTCACAGGTTGTGATAGAAATGTTGTACTTCAAAGAGAGATGTGAACTGAAGTCTTACACAGGAATGTTCAATGTAACTGTTCAACATGACCTGTAACCTGTGATCTTGTTTTACGCCATTTTATTACCTATGTCTGGTATTGAGTGACCACTGAAGCTTAACTCTTCCTTATCACTTCCTTCTCTGTGGAGTATTCCTTTAAGTGCAGGTCATAAATTAGGAACTAATTGAGTGAAAACACACCCACAAAGAGGGATATATACCATGCTTTTCTCTTCAGATATTGAGTCTTCACTTTGTAACAGACCTGCATGTTGCTCTGTGAATGCTCCTCTTGTACAAGATTAAAACCTTGTTTGAATCTTGAGCTGACTCCGATCTCCTTCCTCCAGTTCTAAATTATCGCAGAATTATTTTAACACAGGCCGTTTAAGGAATCAGGAGAGGAACCTCTTTGTTTCTTTGACTCACTGAGCAGCAGACAGACACCAGAGACACACATCACACTTACTGTTGGTGTTTATGTGTTCACAGTCATCAGTTATTTAAAATAATCATTGTTTACCTGCACGAAGAATCTTTCACTTTCAAAAATGAATATCTCCACTAGTTTCACTTCATCGAAACTACATTTTGAATGTTCTGCATCACATTAATGTTGTTCTGTCACATCGACAGCTGATCCTGCACAGAAAGTTAAGTGCCACACACTTTGCAAACATGAGGACATTCACATGTAAAAGTGTCAGTATTCATGTATTCTTTAAAATAATTATAGTGATATAGTGTTGTGTTTATTTCTCTGGCTGTAATATCACACAGTGGTTTTACTACAGTTGGATATTTGTGATGTGTTGACGCTGATGTTTTCCATCTGTCACCTTTTATACCTGCTCACATCTGTGTCGGGCTCAATCAACCCTGCGACACACAGAATCTGCTGCTGGCTCGGCAGCGATGTGAACACGACGCCCGGTGAACACCCTGTCATCATCATGACGTGGACCATCACACCCTTTATTTGGAGCGCCGGCTTGCTGTGTGACTGACACACTGGTGCAGCTTTATGTCGGAGCTGCTTGGTTCTGTGTGAACGAACAACGGCGGAGAGTTGTTGATCCGCCGCTGTGATAATGTGGCTTCTCTGTGTAAAAAGAGCGACTGGTTTAGGCCCACAACATCTTTAGGGGGCTCAACAGTAGAACCAGCATCCAGGTCCAACACTCAATGATGTTGTTGATGATAGTAAAACAACTTCACCTTTGTTTAACTTACCATTCATGTGTGTTACGTGTGAGCCTGCAGCTAACAGACGCTCAATAACAGTCGTAATGTTGAGAAGCTGAAGAAATCAACCAGCCTGATCACATGCTCGTTACTCAGGAAGCCTTCACAAACACCTAGAGACCATCCTCTGATGGGACCACACCAGAACCAGAACCAGAACCAAACATTAAACCTGCTATAGTTCACTTGTTTCACCAAACTCACTTCTCTGATGTCATCTGTTCCCCTGCACCAATCACGTCCCAGCAGGTATGATCCAGACACAGATGGTCTCCAGCAAGTCATTCAGCTCATATGTGGGGGAAGTGGTGGGGTGATCCCTGGAGCGTCTTAACATGCTCCACATCTCACACCAAAAGTTATGCAACATCAGCAGACACCTTAGCACACAGCACTGTAGCGTGTATGACTCAAACTGAATAAAAAAGTAGTTAAAACAGTGTGTTTGTGCAAGCAGCTACTTACTTGTTTGCTGACATCCGTGTGTTCCGGTAGCTAGACCAAACTAGCATATCCACCGAGTGTGCACTTAACAGGCTTAACAGGCTATTGTAAGGCTCATGGCTCATGACAGGCTGTAACATGGACATGTACATTATGAACAGAAACACGAAAATGCTGGAATACGTTTCCGTCTCCGCCAGTGAGGGAGTAAGTGCACGCTCGACGGATTGACTAGTTTGGTCTAGCTACCGGAACACACGGATGTCAACAAACAAGTAAGTAGCTGCTTGCACAAACACACTGTTTTAACTACTTTTTTATTCATTTTGAGTCATACACGCTACAGTGCTGTGTGCTAAGGTGTCTGCTGATGTTGCATAACTTTTGGTGTGAGATGTGGAGCATGTTAAGATGCTTAAAACACAGTGTGAAGTTCTTACCCCATGCTGTTAGCGTTCAATGCTAAGTCTCCGTTCACGGAGCTCTGTAATGGCTGGACCAAATGTGTTCGCGTCTTCGGTACTGGCAAGTCAAGGGTAGCTTGAGCAATGAAGCTGCATGTTTAAATCGACCGAAGTTCTCCTTTAATGAACACAGCGTTCAACATTCGTGCAACTGACATGATATTTCAAAATCTCACCAAGTTTCCAAGATATGATCTTATCGACACTCGGGCTAGGAGACACTCGCTCACATCGATGCCATGCTTCCTTCAGCGATTAATCAGATTTGATGTGCTGACTTGCAGCTAATGAACCGGATGCATTGAGCTTGTGGTCTTTTCTTTTAGACAAAGAGAAGCCACACTGGCTCTCCGGCATGCCATCGTGCTGATGCACGCTGTGCAGACACATGCAACCTTATTATTTGTTATGTCCCGTTTGGGCTCCGATAAGCAGAACCTGAATGTATTTTCAAATGAACCCAGTACTGGTAATTAAGAACGCGTTTCTAAATTGGAACCGAGTTTCTGTTCCCAGCTCTCCTCATGTTGACCTATTCTGAGTACAGCCACAATTTTGCATATTTGTCATGAACTGAGAGATCTTAATGACCTAAATGTATTTCATGTTAACTTGATCTTTCTTCTTGTGTTCAGCCCACAGAGTCTCCTTCACACGCTCTTACAGATAATAAGGCCAGAGTTTGAGTCTGTGGGCGGTAAACCTAAAACTTTTTTCGATTCTAATTTTCATTCACAGACTTCCAGCAATGGTGGAATAAAAAGGGGGGAGAAAAGAAGGATGATGTCATGTTTCTGCCCACCATCAGAGAAAAGGGGGTCACAGTGACTTCAGGAGTTTCCACACAGAGACCAGAGGAGGGTTCACGTTGTCCCCAGAGGAGCCGTGTCGTCCTCTCACTGAGGTTCTGATCGATCAGGAAGCTCTTCGTCTCTCGAGGACTGTTTTTGTTGCTGCTGTGGTGACTGGAAACAGCTTCTGTGCAGCCGGGGCTTTCTGAAGCCGCCGGAGTCTCTGCTGTGGTCGCTGTCGACCACAAACTCTCTGACATCCAGGAACACGACGACTGATTCAGTCTGACTGACGCTCCCTCCATCACTCCTCACCTCCTCCTTCACACTTCCAGTCAAACTCAGAAATGTGCTCTGGCTGTGATTGGATGATGGTTAAATGGTGAAGACTGATTATTGGCTGATCTATAACATCATCAACATTGGATTTGTGTTTGAGCTACATGCACAGATTTAATATTTAAATTGATTTTAAAATGATTTACATCAGTCGTTTCCAGGGATTCTGCGGCATAAATCAAGTTTCATTTTAAATCAAAGCTGTGAACAAAAGTAGATCAAAAAATATGTTTAATCTTATCATGTTGTTCTTTATATATATTATGTGCTAAGAGAAGCACAGTTGGTTACGTTACAATGGAAGGCCCCTGTCTTCTGTGCATCAACAAGCATTTATAATCAATATAAAAACATGAAATCAACAGTTTATAAGAACTACAATGTTGTGATAATGTGTCTACTGTATAAACATGGTTAAATACAGTGACAGTAATAAAATAAAATGTTTTCAAAAGAAAATAAATAAAATGTTTTCAAAAGAAAAGTCGGATTGAAAGTGCTGTACATTAAAAAACAATGAATGAATAAATGAATCGTCATCTACAAAATCCTGCCGAGGAAACAGAAACAAAGTTCTCAGATCTGTAACTTCAGTAACACCACAGTGTAGAAATACTCTGTTACAGGTCACAGTACTCTTCATGTACAGCTACATGTATTTAACATATCCAAAGGCCTGTTTGAGATTTATATTATATTATTGGATTACCATTGTTGATGCATTGAAGGAACAGGTATAGCAGCATGTGGCAGGTGTTACTGTGTTTCTGAAAGGTAGAACCAGGGAGCAGGTGTGAGGACTAATACGGGTCCTAACACGGAACCTTGAGGTCCACCGCAGATCAGAGCAGACGGGGAGAAGAAATTTCAAATTTTGACAGAAAAAGATCTGCTCATTATGAATATCATTTTCCATTTCTGCCCCTGATTCCTACACAACAGACCTTTAAATGAGTAAATCACTGAAGAGCGGTAAAAACTACAACATTTCACTCCAAACAAACGTAGAATGAACCTATTCAAGCACCTGGTAACTGTTCTGATGTACAGTATTTCCATTTATTTTATTGTGTATGTAAAGTATACTTAAACAGTGATTCAGTTGCTGCTCTCGATGATGGTTGTAGCCTTTTGGTGTCGCTGTCGAGTGTGTTCATGACATCTGAACACACTCCTGCCGTGTGTGAAAACTGCTGACAGCTGTGACGGTAACGACAGCGTCTTGATATCCAGCGATGAATCAGATTAATGACACGGTCTCTGGTTTCCTCTCGCTCCATCAAACCAGGTCAAAGCAAAATTTGCTGACGGCTCTGATAGAAAACCTCTCAGTTCTAACCTCAGAGTCGACCACATCACAGCGCTGTGATGTCACAGAGAGGGGCGGGGCCAGAGCACTGGGGGCCCGCTGCTCTCTGAGCTCCATATACGGAGACAGGAAGCTGATGACAGGCTCCGTCTCCATGACAGGTTCAGTTTGTGGAATTATTGTTTATAAATTTGTTTATTAGAAACAAGAATTTTTGATCCATGAAATGTATTTGTAAAAACTTTTTTGTTATCATATGTTTAGAATGTTTTATTTTGAAATTCAATGATCATCATAATGAATATATGTGAACAATAACAATTCAGTTTTGATCATTTCTGATTTATAACTGAGATTCCACACTTTGGTCACATGACAGCGAACTCACACAGGTTTGTTTTTAACTGCTTTGATTTTGTGATTTAATCTGATAAAAAAAACGAAAGCAGATAAAAACCAACCACAGGAAGCTGCTCTGTGTACGACTGCATCATCAGGCCAGCCACTGAAGATGGCTGTCATGGTAACAAGATTCAAAACTGGACCAGACTAAACACTCCGCACAGCAGTAAGAAACACTGTTATATCCAGCACACAGGAAGCTACAAAGGATGTATATATAACATGTGTTTCAACACTTGCACATGTGTTACCAAAATAAAAATGTAATGTAGGTAACCACATCCAAAACTCTGGTGTCTGTCCCTCCCCTCCCGTCGGTTAAAAGTCTGATAAACTGCACAGAAAGACAAATTATGTGTCTGAAATTTGCATTAAATTCTCTATAAGCTATCAACACAGTGGAGACGTGAAGATTAGCTGAAGCCCAGCAGACAGATTTGACTACCTAGTTTTTAAGTGTAGTTTCTGGGCTTTCCTCCTCCAATGTGTAGGCGTGTAGTTTGATGATAAAATAATTCTGCGGACGCAAGGCTGGGCGGAATGATAGAGCAATCTTTATTGAAACAAAATCTTGAGCCCTGCGTCCGGATCAGAAGCGGCCGCTTTCTGATATTATCAAATCTCTGGAAAAAGCAATGCCAAAATGCTTCGCCCTCTGCCCGATCAGAACTCCTATCAGCTTTTGATCTTAGGAGATCTACCAAGTGCCACCTCTCTCGTTCTTCCTGTGAGGGCCTTTTTAGAGTCCCTTCTCAAGTACACCCACTTCTTCTGATTGGTCCCTTTGCCAATTTATCCAATAGACTAAAAGAGGAATTGACCTGTTTTAGGCATCTCCCACCATTTGGCATGCAGGTCAAACTCAGTTAAGCACATTATGGTCTGTTAACCTTCACTCACACAATGAAAATCAATTAGTCGTGATTGAATCTAAACTAAGTAGATAAGAATGTGTTGCCCTCCAGATACCTCAAAAGTAACTAAGTTAGATTACAAGTAACTTTATTAGTTACATTCAGAGGCTGCAGACAACACCCCCGCTGCCTCAACATAAGATGTCAATACTCACTTTATTGAAGTGCATGTTTAACAGTAACACCGAGCACGCAGTGATAGTAGGAGGATCTTGTTTATTATGGCACCAAACGGGGGCGAGTCAACTGTGTTTAAGTACAGCATTTCCTCTACAACATACCGCCGACCGACTTCTTCAACACTCCCCCACTCACTTGTTTTGCACTGAAGTCCAGCCTCTGTTGTCTGGGTGATGGAGGACCTCCTGCAGGAGTCGAGGCCGTGGCTTTGCTCGCAGCTCTCTGCTGAACACCACCTGGGGCCCGTTTCAGAAAGCAGGTTTAGTGAAAACCCTGAGTTAGTCAATCCTGAGATGAGGGAAACTCAGGTTTTTCGGTTTCAGAAAGCCAGTTCAGCGTAACTCTGAGTCAGTTACCCGGGCAACATACTCTGTGAAACTAACCTGCTCACTGGCAGGTTCACCTGAAGAAACCCTGAGTCTGACGGAGCTGTCTGACAGCGGCTGTCCTTCCCTTCTCAGTCCCATCATGTTGAAGCAGAAATAATTCACATAGTTTTACACCAGGAGGAGAATTTAGAATCATTTAGAGCAGGGGTGTCAAACTCATTTTCAGCCCGGGCCACATCAACATTATGCTTGCCCTTAAAGGGCCGGTTGTAACTGTAAGACTGTATGAATGTAACTACTCCGTAAAATATTGTAACAAATAAGTGTCTCTGCATTTAATTATTATTTATTCAACTGTACAAATATTGAACAAGCATTTACATAAATGTAAAAATATATTTAAGCACATTGCTCTGTAATTATAACTGGTCCCTTTAATTTATCAGGTTAAGAAACCCACCATTACTCCATCAATCACAGATCAAACTTTTCAAATTAATAACAAAGATAAGCCATATATGATCACACACAAGTTATTACATCAACTTTGTTCAAAATGTTTTTGTCACTGTTGAGTGGGGCAGAACTATGGCACACAAATAATTCTGAGCTGCTAAAACACGTCTCACGTGTGTGGCATTTTAGAAAAACAAAAAGCAGAGAGCCTTGCAGAGGTAATGAGAGATGGTTTTGATTACAGTAAATATTTGAACACATACACCTGTAAACACACTGAATATGTGGCATTAACAGAGCACATGAAAAAGCACCAGGAACTGAGGCTGAGATGCTTTGACAGACAGGAAAGTGGGCAACATTGTCCTGTTCCAACTGGGACCTCCACAGGTGTAGTTTTCGCTGGAAAGCTGTGACCATGTCGGACTTCTTGTGTGATGACTTCACTAATCCGACCAAGCCCGTTTTTCCTCCACACATTGCAGTTGCACCATCGGTAGTTAACCCATCAACTTGTCCCACGGTAATTTAGTTTTACTCACGGACCTTTCCACCGCATCAAAAATGTTCCTGCCCGTTGTCGTCGTCCCATCTATGGCAGCTACATCCAAGAGCTCGTCGCTGACGGTGAAGTCTGCCTTCACGCCTCTTATGAAAGTGGACAGATGCGCTTTATCCATGTTGTCCGCGAAAAAGCAGGTAACTGCTGTGTTGTCAGATTGTCTGCTAGTTCCTTAACTCGGTCTGCGATGGTGTTTCTTGACAAACTGATATTGTTAAAAGTCTGATTCTGGTCGGGGCACACCTGCTCACACACCTGCTCACACACCTTTAGCATGCACCGCTTCACAAATGCGCCCTCCGAAAAACACTTGGACGCTCGGGTGATTTCTTCAGCCACAATAAAGCTAGCTTTCACTGCTGCATCACTTTTAGCGGTAGCTTTGGTGAACACATTCTGCTGCAGCTGCAGTCTGCCTTTTAATTTGTGGACAACTTCTCCATCACTTCTTAGAAATCCGCTTTAGTCAAACGCTGATATGAAAACACTGGGATCTCGCGGCAGGATGCGGTCTTTTCGCGGGTCACACAATGCACGTCGGGTTATCGGGTCATCGACATGCATTGTGGGAGATGTAGTTTATGGTCACTGTACACTGTAAAGCAGTGTAGACTTTTATTTTAAGACAATTGTATACCTTTTAAGCTCTCGCGGGCCACATAAAATGACGTGGCGGGCCTTGAGTCTGACACATATGATTTAGATGAGCTCTCACTCCCTGACGAGGACTGAACCGAGCAGCAGACGCTTCTCATCAGTCCGTCATTTATATTCTCCGGCTGCACAGCGAATATCAGGCTACACGTCATCGCTGACGTGCACTCAGATCTGAACAATCCTCTTCTTTTTTTTATTTTTTTAAATCACTTAGCAGGTTAATCATTCACCATCCAGCAGCCAGAAAAAGAGAAATAACTCACATTTCATTTGGCTTTCTTTATTTCCCACAGATAACTAAAGTAGCCATCAGTAGAGCCTGTTGTATCTTTTCCAACAACGTAATTTCAAAATCCGTGTTTCTAGTTTGCTGCTGCATTGAGTATAAGATGAAATGACTTGTAGTTGAATCTGTAGACAGTAAGTGTGTGTCTGCCTCTAATGTTGGGTCCTGGGGGTGAGTGACGCCCTCAGCCTCTGCTCACCCAGCGACCTGACTCAGGACCAGCTCCTCTGCTCACCCAGCGACCTGACTCAGGACCAGCTGCTCTGCTCACCCAGAGACCTGACTCAGGACCAGCTCCTCTGTGACCTGACTCAGGACCAGCTGCTCTGCTCACCCAGCGACCTGACTCAGGACCAGCTCCTCTGCTCACCCAGCGACCTGACTCAGGACCAGCTCCTCTGTGACCTGACTCAGGACCAGCTGCTCTGTGACCTGACTCAGGACCAGCTGCTCTGCTCACCCAGAGACCTGACTCAGGACCAGCTCCTCTGTGACCTGACTCAGGACCAGCTCCTCTGCTCACCCAGCGACCTGACTCAGGACCAGCTGCTCTGCTCACCCAGCGACTTGACTCAGGACCAGCTGCTCTGCTCATCCAGCGACCTGACTCAGGACCAGCTGCTCTGCTCACCCAGCGACTTGACTCAGGACCAGCTGCTCTGCTCACCCAGCGACCTGACTCAGGACCAGCTCCTCTGCTCACCCAGCGACTTGACTCAGGACCAGCTCCTCTGCTCATCCAGAGACCTGACTCAGGACCAGCTCCTCTGCTCACCCAGCGACCTGACTCAGGACCAGCTCCTCTGTGACCTGACTCAGGACCAGCTCCTCTGCTCACCCAGCGACCTGACTCAGGACCAGCTCCTCTGCTCATCCAGAGACCTGACTCAGGACCAGCTCCTCTGTGACCTGACTCAGGACCAGCTCCTCTGTGACCTGACTCAGGACCAGCTCCTCTGCTCACCCAGCGACCTGACTCAGGACCAGCTCCTCTGCTCACCCAGCGACCTGACTCAGGACCAGCTCCTCTGGTCACCCAGCGACCTGACTCAGGACCAGCTCCTCTGGTCACCCAGCGACCTGACTCAGGACCAGCTCCTCTGCTCACCCAGCGACCTGACTCAGGACCAGCTGCTCTGCTCACCCAGCGACTTGACTCAGGACCAGCTCCTCTGCTCACCCAGCGACCTGACTCAGGACCAGCTGCTCTGCTCATCCAGCGACCTGACTCAGGACCAGCTGCTCTGCTCACCCAGCGACTTGACTCAGGACCAGCTGCTCTGCTCACCCAGCGACCTGACTCAGGACCAGCTCCTCTGCTCACCCAGCGACTTGACTCAGGACCAGCTCCTCTGCTCACCCAGCGACCTGACTCAGGACCAGCTCCTCTGCTCATCCAGAGACCTGACTCAGGACCAGCTCCTCTGTGACCTGACTCAGGACCAGCTCCTCTGCTCACCCAGCGACCTGACTCAGGACCAGCTCCTCTGTGACCTGACTCAGGACCAGCTCCTCTGTGACCTGACTCAGGACCAGCTCCTCTGCTCACCCAGCGACCTGACTCAGGACCAGCTCCTCTGGTCACCCAGCCACCTGACTCAGGACCAGCTCCTCTGTGACCTGACTCAGGACCAGCTCCTCTGCTCACCCAGTGACCTGACTCAGGACCAGCTGCTCTGCTCACCCAGCGACCTGACTCAGGACCAGCTGCTCTGTGACCTGACTCAGGACCAGCTCCTCTGTGACCTGACTCAGGACCAGCTCCTCTGCTCACCCAGCGACCTGACTCAGGACCAGCTCCTCTGCTCACCCAGCGACCTGACTCAGGACCAGCTCCTCTGCTCACCCAGCGACCTGACTCAGGACCAGCTCCTCTGGTCACCCAGCGACCTGACTCAGGACCAGCTCCTCTGGTCACCCAGCGACCTGACTCAGGACCAGCTCCTCTGTGACCTGACTCAGGACCAGCTCCTCTGGTCACCCAGCGACCTGACTCAGGACCAGCTCCTCTGTGACCTGACTCAGGACCAGCTCCTCTGGTCACCCAGCCACCTGACTCAGGACCAGCTCCTCTGGTCACCCAGCGACCTGACTCAGGACCAGCTCCTCTGTGACCTGACTCAGGACCAGCTCCTCTGTGACCTGACTCAGGACCAGCTGCTCTGTGACCTGACTCAGGACCAGCTCCTCTGCCTCTGTCGGACGTGCTGCAGGTGGAGGTGAGCACCACTTCATGTTCAACTACTCAGCAGGATGTCAGGACACAGATGTGTGTTAAACAGCATCTGTTGGTGGTAAAAGCTACTACAAGTTAAAATATCCACTGAATAAACTTTTACTTTAATATGTGAAATAAAACCAAAGTGAGGAGCCATCGTGAGACTGTTTTTATATGTCATTCTCAGCTGATTTAAATAAAATAAAACAGCCTTAAATACAATAAAACACTGAACAACATTAAACCACTTCCTCAAAGGCTAATATAAAAGAAAGTGATGTTAAATCCAAAATTAAAAGACGACCGCGTCTAAAACTCCGTCAGTTACTTTTATTACGCCCGCAGCCGTGTTACTTTTTTTTTTTCCCAGAAAATGTCTGCTTCCTGTTTTCTCCCCTGTTGCCATGGTGAATCACTGTATCGGAGCTCCATTGATGATGGTGTTTTTGAAGCTTGATAGCACTTTGTCGCCAGCACAGAGTACAACGAACCTTAATATTCTCATCTTTAGCTGACACAAACTCAAAACAATGACTGTATGTCCAGCTAGAAAACGCGCCTCTCTCTCCTCCCTCCATTGTTGTGTGTTTGTGTCTCTGCGTGGTGTTACACCTGAGTGTCCTCAGGCTGATCACGAACGTGAGCAAAAATATATATTCTCACTGAGGAAAATGACATGAATAATAGTGACGCACAGTGAGTTAAATAAGTAACTTTAATCTGATTACTGGTTTGGAAATATTAACACAGTAGATTACTCGTTTCTGGAAAAAGTGATCGGATTAGAGTAACGCGTTACTAAGTGGCATCACTGCCTGTCACACAAAGCCACCATTTATTTTTCAGGGATTCAAACCAGCAACCTTCTTTATAGAAATATATATATATATAAAAACGTAATTATGAAATCCACATTCATACAGATATAAATATCTGTTACCCATCTTGGTTTTAATCGAACACAATATATATTTATAGATCTTCAATAGACTTATATATAGAGTATATAGATCTTATTTTATTGTTTCTGACCGTCTCATGTGGTGAGATAAACTCTTCATGAGCAAAATAAGATGACTGATTGTCGTCGTTGTTAAAAAACAAGGATGATTTTAATAAACGAAAGAATACAAGATGTTTGTGTGACTCAGAATGATGCAATGCATTTTCCTCTGTATTTCTCGGGGGATAATTTAGTGAAGAAGTTAAGAAACAACGAAACAGAAGCAGAAGAGCTGACAGTTAGAACAAGTAGAACATCAGAGGATCTGTTTGTTCCCACACAGAGAAACTGAGGCATCGTGACTGCAAAAGGAAATGCAACAGATCCATAGTACAGATAAGACCAGACAGTGACAAGTGTGTAGAGACACACATGAAGTGAAGAAATAAATACAGCTACTCCAACAAAAATCATATTTTGAGGAATGAGATTTGACAGATTTAAAGTATTTTAGAGGAGAATTTTATACCTTTATTGACAGGAAATGAAGTGAGAAAGCGACGGGGTAAAAGTGGTTTTGCTAGAAAAAAAAAAAGCATCTTGATGCGAGTGTAACTCAACTCAGGACTGTGTGGGAGCAGGTTAATCAGATTAGATTAGCATAAACCGACCAAACCACTGAAAGTCAACAGATTCTGATCCACATGATTTGCGCTTATATCACGAAACCCAAATGCAAAGAAGACACAAATCCAGAAAACTGTTACGTAGTGTAAAATAACCAAAGATATTACATGAGCAGGAGAGTTTCTGTACACAGTGACACCACTGTTGAGTTTAGTCAGCAGAACACAGTCCGAACCTGTAAATCCATTTGTTCTGTTCCTCAGGGTTTGATTCTGGGCTCAAATCATGTTACCATGAAATCACATCAGTGATACAGAATCATCGGTCAGCTTCTATGCAGATGATAAACAATTATATCAGCCTAAGTTTGGGTGTTCTTTGAGGACATTGTTGGATGTGATGTGTTTTATTTTTTTGTTACCAAATAAAAGACCGACATAAAGAAAGTTCTGAAGAAGGCGACACGCTGTTGCTTCTTGGCTCATTTTAAATTTGCGTTTTTAGTTGTTTTTTTAAGAATTTCAGCATAAAGAAAAAAATGAAAGACTTTTTTTCTTTTTGAACTAAAAGCAAAATGAAAGAACGAACAGTTTCCTCCGTTTGCTTTCTTTCATCAGACATTTCACAGCAAGAGCAGCACTGTTCAAAATTAGGATTACAACCTGCTGCTGCTGCTAACTGCTGCTGCTAACTGCTGCTAACTGCTGCTGCTAACTGCTGCTAACTGCTGCTGCTGCTGCTGCTAACTGCTGCTGCTGCTGCTAACTGCTGCTGCTAACTGCTGCTAACTGCTGCTGCTAACTACTGCTGCCAACTGCTGCTAACTGCTGCTGCTGCTGCTGCTAACTGCTGCTTACTGCTGCTAACTGCTGCTGCTAACTGCTGCTGCTGCTAACTGCTGCTTACTGCTGCTAACTGCTGCTGCTAACTGCTGCTAACTGCTGCTAACTGCTGCTAACTGCTGCTGCTGCTGCTGCTAACTGCTGCTAACTTAACGGATTAAGTTAATTATTAATCAGAGACACAAACTGACAGTTTAGTATCTTTTTATGAGACTGATTTAGTGAATTGGTTATTTTTTCCCTTCTTCAAGGTGATCTAATGTAAATTGGATCTTTATCATAATTCATAATTATCCCTGTTTAACATTAATTATTGACAATGAATTTTAACCCCAAACTCCCATTAATGTTGCATGACGCACTACAGTATGCTATGCTAATGTTAGCATTAAGCACTCACTCTCTGTGGTTGTACAACACGTTGCATTTTAATGTTGATTTGCTCGTTTCCTTTTCTTCCTCCTTGACTGGAAATCTTCATTAAAGCTTTATGAAATATTCAAACACACACTCGGAGCTCTGCATCATTTTATTCTCGTTTTCCTCTAAATTCAGCAGGTTGTGAATCAGAAGCGATGTGGGCTCACAGTCGGCTGTCCTGAGGTGTTTCAGTCTGTCTGTCAGAGATGTTATCAGAGAAGAAAACGTGTCTTCGACAAACTGTCGATTGCAGACTTTCATCTCCTCGATGGACTGCAGAGATAACAGGAATCTCCCGTCTCATTGCACCGTGTGCTAATCAGCTCTGAGATCTGCTGTTATCAGATCTGAAGGTCACAGATCCTCATAAAACACCTGAGCTGAGAGCAGTCGCTCACTCAGAGACTGGACCGGACCACACCGACAACATGAGGCTGACACACGGCGTCTTCACTCTGCTGGTGAGCATCAACTTTATTAACTTTATGAACCAACAACACGCTGATGTGATCTGTGGTGAGCAGACCTGCAACAGCTCCGATCCATCAAACAAGTTCAGTGAGAAGACGATTCAGTCCGACAGTTCTGCTGAATGTTGGCTGATAAAAATCTAAGATGAAATTAAAATGTGAGATAAGTGACACGAAATGATAGATGGCATCTTCAGCTCACGTAGTTCCAACACAGATCTTTATTTAAACCTCGACGACAGCGCAGATACAAAGACTGCAAAGCTGATTCAAGTCGTGAAACTAGACAAGGATTCCCCAGTTAAACAAAGTATGCAGTATAAGTAGTAGTATAAGTATGACAAAAAATGTCCTAATTTGTTCATTTATTTAGCAAAATGATTCATTAAATGGTGTAAATGACGTCTTTGATCAGTTTGGGAGCTCGTATTTTTGGTTCCAGAAATGTTTTGTGCTCCGTGAACTGTCCTTCAGCGTGACAGTGAGAGGTGACTGAGTTCTTGTTTGTGGTGAACTGTTCCTTTAAGTACTAACAAAAAAATCCTGCTTTTCAGTTTTATCAGCAAAATGTGGTTAAAGTCAGAGTTCATCACGCCCCAACATGTACAGTCAAAGTCTCTCCTCTCTGCAGATATGTGGCAGTGTATTGTGGGTAGTCTCCTCCGCCGCCAAGCTTAAAGCTCCTCCCGGCTGTGACTCCATGTTGGCGTTCTCCTCAGAGGTCTCCTCCTTGTCTGAAGGAAACGGGAACATCCACAGCAGATCTCTGTCTGCGTGGAGCTGGAGGTCAGTCTGACATCACACAGTCGTTCAGGTGTTTCCAGCTTCACGTCCTTCTCACCTTCAAAGTTCTGTCTTCAGACGCCGTTCCTCTAGTTTTTCTTTGAATTCTCTTTCTGTCCAGATGAAGATGACAGTCTGATAGAAATGTTGACCGCTCTGATTTCAGCTGTGAGCTCTCATGAGGACGTCACGCTGAACGCTGGATGAAGCCTGGCTCAAAATATGTCTTGTTTCATGTATTTTACTGAATCAATTATCTCTGAGTTCTTAGTAATGAACTTTTCCATGAACTGGGCTGTGAATGATATCTGATCAGAACACAGAGCTGAACAGAACCGGGCCGGTCGGTGACTGTAGGAGCTGCTGACATCAGACTCAGAGACATTCCTCAGTCACATTAAGACAATTATTCTTTGTTTTACGAGTTCGGCTTATATTTTATGTTTGAATATGCAAATGAAGCTATCTAATTAATTATGTTCTGACTAATTAATCTGAACTAAACAAACATGTAAATGTGTATTTAGAGACTGAGAAAAAACAGAAACACAGTTGTCAGTGCATGAAAAGAACTGTGTTCACCTGAAGTTAATGAAGTAGAAATCTGAGGTCGTTGAAACATCGTATTTTTTACTCCACTACGTTTATCTGACAGCTTTGTTGTGTTTACAAATGAAGATTTGGTGAAAAAGTAAAGATATGTTGTGTCATGAATGAAATCACCTCACAGTCTAAACAAGATCAGCTGAAACAATCAGTTCTGTTGCTGTCATTGGTTCAGGTCGTCCACGGTGAAGAACCGGATCCCGTCCACCCTCTGGGAGGCCGAGTGCAGCAGCAGCTTCTGCTCCAGTCCAAACCCGGGACACAAAGACGGACACAACCTGAACTCAGTCCCCGTCTACCAGGACGTCCTGGTGCTGAACCGGCAGGACGGGAAACGCTGCTACACCGCGTCGTACCAATCTGTGGCCGTCGGCTGCACCTGCGTCTGGGCCCAAACCAGCACGAACTGAACCATCAGAACCTGATCAGAACTCAAATCTGAACCTGACCCAGGACCAACGGCTGGAAACAAGAGAGACTACATTTTAATAAAAAAATCTACACTGTAAAAGAAGTAAATTACAGTAAACTGCTGTGTTAAATTACGGTACAAATATGTAATTTAACTCATTTTGATTGTGAAACATGTTCTGTATTTTTTACGTTTTTTTACTGTAATTTCACTAAATCTGTCTGTTAACTTTGCTGCCAGACTTTTTACAGTTTTTTTACAGTTTTTTTTACAGTGTAACTGAATATTTAAGATTGTGTTGATTTAACTCTTGTTGTTGTCCAACGAGTCAAACAGATTAAACATGCAGCTCAGAGTGAGAGTGACTTTATTCACACTGACGAAAACACACGCCGTGATCAAACTGTTTAAAGTAGAACTTTAATATTTAATACATGTGAAAAGAAATCTTTAAATCTAGAAAATCTGTGTCCTGTGTGTGTGTGTGTGTGTGTGTGTGTGTGTGTGTGTGTGTCAGCAGTGTGTTGAGTCTCATGACGTCTGAAATCCTCATTCAGACTGAAATCAGCTCGAATTAGCTGAAAACAAGAACACATTGTGGAGATTAGGTGTGTGTGTGTGTGTGTGTGTGTGTGTGTGTGTGTGTGTGTGTGTGTGTGTGTGTGTGTGTGTGTTGTGTCAGCATGCATGTGACAGTAGCCGGTCTGTGAACAGGTCAGTAACTCACAGAGCAACAACGCTGACAAACGGACCAGAACTGATTCTGACAGAGGAGAATGCTTCAGTCGGATCAGCGCCGGCGCCGCTCGTCCTGAAGTCCACAGAACCCCTCAGGTAGGTTTGTGTTGTGTGGGCTGCTGTGACCTCTGACCTGCTTCCTGTGTGACGCTTTATTGTTCCTCTGGTTTGTTCGTCTGCATGTTGAACTAAAATCACCTGAGAAACAGAAACATGATTCAAACTGTAACTGTAACTTTGTAAGTTACCTGACAGGAGCAGCTGATTACAGAAGTAACTGTAACTAAATCAATAACTCACATGTTCTTTTATTCATCACCATGGCAACACAGGAGCCTCCTGCATGATGTAATGAGACGACAAAGTTATTAATTGATTAAACCACGTCGTTCTGATTTTCAGATTTTCTGTCCAATAAAATAAATCAATTCTAAAAATGCAATACTACAGTAAAGTAACTAAAAAATGTAATGTAGTAAAAAGTACAATATTTCCTCCAGAATGAGGTGGAGTGGACGAGTAATGGAAAGGAGTAAATGTACTCGGTTACATTCCATCACTGAAACTTAACCAGCATACCTGTCTGAATGAACACACCTGTGTAACCTCTAACCACCTGTATAAACACCACACCTGTATTAACTTCCACACACCTGTGAAGCAGATACCTGTCCAACCTCCCACTCCTCTGTTGGATCTCTCTCCACCTGTGTCACCTCTGTGTTTACCTCAGTACCTACCTGTGTGTCCACCAGCACACCTGTAACTAATATACCTGTAAAACCAACTACTCACCTGTAAACCTCACAACTTACCTGTCTATCCATCTACTCCTCTGTTCAATTACTTCACCTGTCTCACCATCAAACACCTGTCTAGCCCTCCATATACCTGTGGTAGCAGAGCACACCTCTGACCCTTAACCACTTGTTAAACCACCAACACACCTGTGTGAACCACTCACCTGTCTGATCCCCCACACTCATGTTAAATCCCTGACCACCTGTAGAACACCTGTCAACCTCACTACCTACTTATATTACCAGCAGCACACCTGTGTGACCTCACCACCTGATAACCATCCTTACCTGTATAATTAACACACCTGTCTCAACTTTTCCACCTGTGAAACCAATTACTGTACCTGTCTGTCCTTCACCTGCTCTGTTGAATCACCTCACCTGTCTCACCACCAACACACCTGTACGTATGTTAAATTCTTTCACTGTTTTCAGCTTTGACGGAGCATCGAGCCAAACTCAGGGTCGTTTCCCATCATGCCTCGGGTGTCGTTCGCCCCTCCCTCTCTGTGCCTCGCCCTGCCCCCCCTGCTGGACCGCCTCCTCCCCTCCCTCCCCCCCACCGTGCGAGACGCAGACGTCCCTCCTCTGTTTCGGGAGCGGTTCATCCGGTCCGGGTACCGCCCGGTGGGCCTGTCGTGGCGCTGTTACGTCCTCAGCCTCTTCCAGATCCACAACGAGACTCTGAACGTGTGGAGCCACCTGCTGGCCGCCGTCTGCGTGGTGATGAGGTTCCTGACGTTCGCCGTCCTGCAGGGAGGGGTACTGACCCGTCTGACCCGTCTGACCTGTCTGACCTTCAGGTGTTTGAAGGTCTCTGTCTGACCGGTCTGACCTTTGACCTCCTCAGGGGATCCTGGGGTTCCGGCTGCAGGGTCCTGAAGGTCAGGGGTTTTCTGTCGACGTGTCCTCGCTGCCTCTGGTCCTCTACGTCCTCTCTGCCGTCACATACCTGAGCTGCAGGTGAGACACAAACAAAAGCATAACGTTACATGATCATGTTCATGCAGAGGTCTTCTTCTTCTTCTTCTTCTTCTTCTTCTTATCTTCTTCTTCTTCTTCTTGTTACAGATTGATTTGATCAGTTGATTGATAAATTAAATGTATTTGATTTAATGACCTGAGTTTTACGTGGCAGTGCCGCAGCTCACCTGTTGCAGTCTCACTCGGAGCAGGCGCATTACTCGCTCTTCTTCCTGGACTACGTGGGCGTGGCCGTCTATCAGTACGGCAGCGCTCTGGCTCTGTGCCTGTACAGCTCCGACACCACCTGGACACAAAGCATGCTGGGACAGGTGTGTTGATGCGTATCACGTCCAACCTCAGTGAGTCACGTGATGCGTTCAGGTGTACTGATGATGTCATCTCTGGCAGGTGTTCCTCCCGGCCGCCGCCCTCCTCGCCTGGCTCTCCTGCACCGCCTGCTGTTGTGCCAAGCTTCGTTTCCGGCGGCCGTACCCGCTGCACAGGAAGCTCTGCCAGGTGGTGCCGATGGGCGTGGCCTACCTGCTGGACATCAGCCCCGTGGCCCACCGCCTCCTCACCTGCAGCTGGACCAGCAGCGCTGCACTGCCGCTGCACTTCCTGCAGGTGGAGCTGCTCACTCACTCATAAATCAGTTTACTTCTTCATTGATTAGTGATTTTAGATCCAAACATCCATGAATCAATAAAGACTTCCTGGTGTTTAGATTAATGTGGCATCATTCCTTCATGATGTCATTTAAAGGAACAGTTTACCCAAAAATAAAACTGCAGTCATTATCTCCTGAGCCCGATGATGATGGAATGTCAGGTGATGTTTCTGAATTGATTTGAAAAGACATTATTTATTGATTGAGTCCTCGTTTCTCCACCAGGTGCTGCTGTTCCTGCTGTCAGCCTTCTTCTTCTCTTGTCCGATTCCGGAGCGTTTCTCGCCCGGCAGCTTTGACATCGTCGGTCACGGCCACCAGCTCTTCCACATCCTGCTGTCCTTCTGCACTCTGGCCCAGCAGGAGGCGCTGTTCCACGACTTTCTGTGGCGGCGGCCGGCGCTGGTCAGGGAGTTCGGGGAGCAGCACCTCCTGCTGGCCTGCGCCTCCTTCCCCTGCCTGACGCTCTGCTGCGCCATGACGGCGCTCGTCATGAGGAGGCGAGCTCAGGCTCAGCTGATGAAAGAGCAAAGATAGAAGAAGAAGAAGAAGAAGAAGAAGAAGAAGAAGAAGAAGGGGGAGGAGAAGAAGAAGGGGGAGGAATCTCTGAGGGATTTTTATTATTCTTTTATACATTTTTCTGCCCAGTAACAAGCACACTGACTGATCGACTGTAAAGATTCAAACTGAAGTTTAATTAAATCTGACTTTTGTTTAAAATGAATTTTTGAATTCTCGTCACTCATGTTGAAGGAATCACAAACTAAAACTCCACATTTGTGTATATTTCTGTCCAAAGAGGATAAAACTGTTTTTTGGACATTTTTGTGGAAACAGCGTCTGAGTTTCAGTCTTTCAGGGAGGGAGGGGCCGGTTCCCATGGCAACCAGAGACAGAACGACGACCCAGTTGCTCGGAGACGAGCCGTCACCCTCCACAGTCACAACTGGACCGGGTCACTGAGAATGTCCTGCAGATGTTGTGGTACATTAACAGGAAGCTCCACCAGTCAGAGACATCAGGGTCACACTTTGGGATTGTGGGTAGTGTAGTTCCTCAACCTGACATCACAAATAAAACGAGCTTTATAACCAGACTGAACACAACAGCAGGAGAACAGAACCACTCGCAGACTTACTTTAGCTTTGAATTTTAATCGTTCGCAGGACGAATAAAACTGACAGAAACGTTCTGGAGACTTTTCTTGAATCCATTTCACATCCTGAACTCTAAGCTGTTAACAAACCACTTAACAGTCGATATTCACAGTAAACTATACGGTCATTATGCTTCTGCAGTGCATGATGGGTAATTATTTGGAAGAATACAGTAATCTGCTGTGAATTTGAATGTAAGCAACATTCTGAAGTGACCTTAAAAAAGTAAAAATGTTACATTACGAGTAAATGCTGTGATGAGTGTTCAGCACATCCAGTTATGTTAGTAGATGTGTTAGTACAGTCAGTTAGTACATGCTAAAAGGCTAACAACTTGCTAACATGCTAACAAGCCACATGGTCAGATTAACGTGAAAGCAGTAGATTGCTGTAATTTTACTGTAAATTTACAGTAAATTCATAGATTCACAAGCAGGAAACTTTACATCAAAATATTGTAGAAACACAACATGTTACTGTGATTCACAGACATGTTACCAGTGAATATTTACAGTAATCATTTCTAAAGTGAACTGTTTTCATTATGTTTTACATGAAGCAGAAAAATATTGTAATAGAAAGTGTTCACAATGTTAAAACAACATTTCAGGAAACACAACATGTCTTTGTCGATGTCGGCTGCCCCTGTCTTCACATCACCACTTTAAAAAACCCAAACTATTAAAATCTAAATCTCCCCTAAAACCCTGAGAGCTCACTTGGAGGAATCAGGACGGCGGCTGAACGCAGGACACAGTTAAACAGGAAGTGACACTGAGAGTCAGAGAGGACGTCGGTTCTGTGTTGTCCCACATTTTGTCTCTGATTTGAACAGTTTCTGTATTGTGACCCTCAGGAGCCGAACGGATCTGTGAGTTCACTGTTAAAGAAAAAAAGAAAAATATCCCAAGAGATCAGAAAACATCTGCACATCAACTCTCTCCTCCAGGGACGAGACACTCAGATGAAGTGTTGAAACTGTTCAGTCGGTGTTATCTCTCTGCCACAGCTCTCTGCAGGCTCGCTCCACCAGTCAAGCAGTACGAGTCAGTTACAGTGTTTGGGTGGAGCTGCAGATAAGGTTCCAGTTTCAGTTTGATTTAGACTTTAATGAGCTTATCGCTCCCGGCTGCTTGTGGTCAAAGGAGCAGCCATAAAAAGCAGAAACACGCCCTCTGTGTTTTTACTGTTTGTCACGACAGAGCGAGCTGAAACGTTTGGGACTGAATTCTCCATTCAGTCGTTTTGTAGAGAAAAAGAAGAAGCCGACAGAAAGCTGCAGTCTTTACACCCGCCGAGCTGTACGAACAAACATCCTGGAGATTTAACTGTTCGTGGAGTTTAAACCAGTCGAGGAACGACAAATACAAAGTTTGCCCTGAGGGCGGTGACGCACAGAAAGGTTCGTCCTCTGAGCTGGAACGTGGTCAAGACATTTCTTCATCCAATCAAACAGTCTTTATGTGACCGCTCATTAATATGAGTGCAGGTCGAAGTCCTCTACAGCTCACTGAGCGACTGATAAAACAAGAGATTGATGAACTCTGAATTTGGGAGTAAATACAAGAATGATAATAAGAATGTGGAGATATTAAAGTTTCATAAATGTGAAAAAATAATCAAAAACATGTCAACAGATATAGAATAAACATAATAACAATAAACAAAGACTACATGAACATAAACCTTCAGAATATATAAACAATATTCATTTTGAAGCTGCTGCAAGTTGGTTTTTCACTTTTTACTGAGCTAAGCTAGCAGTTAACACTGAACATTTATGCTAAGCTAGGCTAACCATGTCCTTTCCTGGACTGTTTAACCCAAAATGTCAGTGTTCATTTCAGAAACTAAATAAAAATTCACTATCTTTGAGAAGTTTCATCTGTCTTCCAACTATTTTCTCAGGTTAGCTCTCTTTTACTGTGGTGGAGCAAGGCTAGCAGTTTCCCCCTGTTCCCAGTCTTTGTGCTAAGCTAGGCTAAACATGTGCTATCATGTGCTGTCTCCTGAGTGTGTGCGTGTGTGTGTGTGTGTGTGTGTGTGTGTGTGTCTTTAAGCAGCTCAAACAGGAGATGGTCTCAGTGTTTGTTCAGTCTGTCAATAAGTAAACCGTCAGCAGTAACACTCCTCAGTCGACGGGATCTGAACCTGAACTCAGCTGTGAGCACGGCGGACGCAGGTAGGCTGCACACACCTGCTGCTTCTAATCAGCTTTATCTTCAGCTAATAACGAGTCAGCAGGGACATTTTTATTTGTATTTATTCTTAACGATCTAAGCTGAAGTCTGCAGCAGGCAGAGGTTCAGTGTCACTGTGACTCCTTCAGCTGCAGATATTTAACATTTAAATGTTGTTTTTCTATCTGCTAAGATTAATAAACTAGTCTGATGATTCAGGAGTTATTTATTACATGTAATGTCAAAGATACCACAGAGATAAAGAATCAGGAAAGTTCCTGTAAGTCAGTAAACACAAACCGATATACAGACAGAACGTACATGTAAACAGAAGTTACAAACTTTAATATAACATGAGGATTCTTGTGGGAGTGTCAGACGTGAACAGAGAGATGTGTGAATCTGTGTCTGTGTGTTGAAGCTGTTCAGGTATTTTATCAGCAGTATCAGTGTGTTTCTTACAAACAGCACATGTGAGTTCACTGTGTGTTTAAATATGATGCGAACAGTCTGATGAGACGACAACAAGAGAACAGAATTTAATTCTGACTCACACAAATCACACGAGGTTTGATCACTTCTCCTGCGATGGAAACAAACTGATGTGATCGATATCGGATCAACCTGTGCTGATCCAGATGATGATGAAGCCTCACAGGAGCCTTTGTGCTCTGAGAACAGTCATTAAAGTTATTGATTAATAATGAGAACGATAAACTCACAGGTGTTTCTCCTGAGGTCATGTTGGACAGAGTTCCTCTCTGAGTTTCTTCTCTCTGACGGCCAGCAGGAGGCGGCTCCTCTGGTTCCAAGACGAATGTGTGTAAGCTTATGAGAAAATTGCCCTACACTTCATTTATGACCTCAGCAAACAGTTTCCTGATGAGTTTATGGTCTCAATCGTTAGTTTACCGTCTGCTTCACTGCAGCGTGATGTTAGTTCAGTAGATTATGGTTCATGATAAATCTAACATCAGCTCCAAAAACAAACATGACGTCCGTGTTGATGTCAAACTTGACACTTCAAAACTATTTTCCATAAAGTGAGAGGTGGTGTCACAGTGGGATTATACACGGTGGTGATGTCAGGGCTCCAATGGAAACATCATGTCACTTTATTACATTCTGCTCATTCGTTCTTTAAACCAGATAATCCACAGAGAAATAACAGCCACACGAGTTCCTTCTCTCAACAAGCTAACACAGCATGTTTATGTGTGTTGTTGCATAATGATTAGCATGTTAGCATTAGCATGATCAACTCATCTTTTTATTCAGAATACTTGGAAGCATCTTAACACTAAACATCTTCATTATATCAAATATATAACATGTTTTAGTGGTATATATTTATTGTTTGTTCATCAATCATCTATTTTCTGTCTTTCATGTAATTAACTTCACTCTTTAGTTTCATTACAGTCAATAATTAATGAGAGAAAACTTTCCCTGTTTCCCTGTAATTGATGCTAAGCTAAGCTAAAAACTGTTTGTCCTTCATGTAACTCTGTATGTAACTTTGTTCCTCAAATACCAAATTATTCATCTACATAAGACTTTTATAAATAAATGTAATGATGTATCTGTCAGGATGAGTCGAGCTCAGCTGTCTGTGTTTGTCTGACAGGATGATGATGGGCCGCTGCTGCGACCCGCGCTGAGCTGGACCTGACAGAGGTGAACTCCTGCAGAACCACAGCGTTACATCACCTCCACAACTCAAACCTGCACACATCGTCTGTTATTTGAAGGCGTTGCAGAGTAAACATGGCCTCGTGATCAGGCTGTGTACTCAGCAGAGCTCCGAGGAGGACGAGCGCTCAGACGCTTCTTCATCACAACGCAGCGTCGTCGGGACTTCTGAAGAAATACAGTTCAGTGAAAGTTTCCTTCATAGTTTCAGACATTCTGACTGTGTGTGTCTGATTGACGTTCACACAGACAGGCGTGACCTCTGACCCTCCACCAGCATCAGTCATGTTAATCATGAGAGGAGCTCATTCACACGCAGCATCATCAGCTTCACACTAAAACACTAAAATGCAAATTCAGAAACACTCATCTAGTGTCTCTGCTGTCTGTCAGTGAGACCTCAGGGAGAAAACAAGATCCCTGTTCAAACATCCGCCATCCTTCACTCCACCCTCCACAGGGTGAGGAGCTGGTCTGATGATCCGCTGCTGTTAGACTGTGCAGGTGAGGTGAACACTGTGCAGCAGCGCTCATCCTGGTTTAGATTTAAACACCTGTTCTGGTCGTCACGACTACAGACAACAGCTGGAAACGTCTCCAGGTGTCCTTAAAGACATCCAGGTGTGACTCAGAGGTGTCGGCCATGTTGGCTGTCAACTCCACCTGCTGACAGTCGGCTCATAATCATATAATGTGAACGTCTCAGGTGTGTCGAGTTGTTTGTTCAAGGTTGAGAAAGTCGACGACACCATCAGTACATTTTGATCACATTCCTCTCATAGACTCAGAGGTCAGAGGTCAACTTTCACATGACACCTCCCTCCCTCTCTCTCTCTCTCCCTCTCTCTCTCCCTCTGTCGCTCAATTTCAACAAGCTTTATTGGCATGACTGATGTGGTTCACAATATTGCCCAAGCGTACAGGATTACAGAACAAGAATATTCATAATGATAATAATAACAATAACAATAACTCTCCCTCTCTCTCTCTGTCTCTCTCTCAGTGATCATGGCGGCGTTGGGGTCAGAGGTCGCGGGTTCGTGGTTCCTGTCGTCGTCGGGAGTCGTTGGTTTCTTCATCCTCCTCCTCCTCCTCTCCATCTTCCTCACAGCTCTCTGCAGTGACTGCGGGAGGTCAGCAGGTTTTTACATGAGTTTTGTATAACGTGATTTGATTGGCTGATGGAGAAGTGGAGGGATTTGGGGTGACGCTTTCATAAATAAACTTGTTTGTTTGTTTGTTCTTCAGACGTTCGTTCGACCTGCGAGATCCTGTGGACAGAAATCCCTCCAGTCTCATCAGAGTGGTGAGAGACCTCTGACCTTTAGATCATTTAGATCATTTAGATCAATAACATGTTTTAATACACCTTTTATTGATGACTGACAGGTGAAGCTGGAGGAGGCGTTGGGGGCGAGAGAGAATCCGATGATCAACGAGATCCAGAACGATGAAAAAGGTGATTGAGATGAACGAAGACTGAGAGCTGAATTATATTGATCTGATATTATTGGTTATTATTATTGTTGTTATTATTGATTTATTTTAATTTAAGTCAATTTAAGTGAGTAAATTTGTCACATTTTGAGTCAAAACATCTGACAACACTTGATGGAGGAGACGTTAATGTTATAATTATTATTATTTTAACAATTTTTATTGGAGAAAATTACCTGAAAAGTTTTTGTTTGTAATATAAATAAATATTCTGCCAATGAACGAGTGAAAATCATCTAAAAACAAGCGTCATATAATCACTGGAAAGCCTTTATGATGTTTCAGAAATGTTTATTTTTTAATCTTTACAACATAATAATCAATAATAAGAGGCGTCAGAACTGTGAGGTTAGCAGAATGTTTTTAGTTTGTTTGTTGTTCTGACGGATGATTTTTTTGTCTCTTCTTCTTCTTCTTCTTCGTCTGTTCGTGTTGAAGGCGACGCAGCGTCCTTCACTCCCTGGAGGAACCACCTGGGGGCGCCACAGAACCACCAGGGTCAGTCCACCGGGCTGCATGTTTCTGAGTGTGTTCACTTTGTACAGCAGGTCCATTTGTAAAAGTTCAGACACGAGGAGACTCACAGAGAGCACGAAACAAAACATGAAACCACGTTCAGAAACAGGAAGAGGAGCTAAAGTAGAAGGTTTCAAAGAGAAACAGTCCCGGTTCAGTCCAGTCCCGGTTCAGTCCAGAGACTAGAAGCTGCTCCAGACGGGCTGACGGTTGGTTTATAGAGCTGAGTTGGACCTGCAGGTTCTGGAGGTTGCTTCATGATAACAGAACGCTGCTCCTCCATGTGTAGTTCTGACTCCAGAGACCAGAGCAGTGATGATCCACTGTTCTGGTTCTGGCTGCAGCAGCGTTCTGAACCTCTGATGGGTTTTAATAGTAATTCTGCTGGAGATAAATTCAGTGTTGTGAAGTTTTTCCTGCTCATCCACGAGTTACAGCCGAGGTTTTTTCAAATACAGAACAAGTGTTGCTTTGACTGTTTAATAGAGGCTGAAGTGAACGACTGTCTGTCTGTTTGTTTGTTTGTTTGTTTGTCTGTTTGTTTGTTTGTTTGTTTGTTTGTTTGTTTGTTTAGTGGCTCAGACCAATGGCAGCACGGCGGTGATAAAGACGACGGGTGGATCTGAAACTTCTGGAGGTTCTGGTTTCATTTCTATTTTTTTGTTATTCTGTTGATTTTTGACTTGTTGACTTGTTACTACATTTCCCATGATGCTCCACTCTGCTGCTCTGTGATGTAGAAGTCATACTTGAGTGAAAGTAAAGATATTGTCTCAGTAATAAAGTAACTAAATGTAAATGTTTGTTCTGTGAACTTTGACTCAACAGATTGTCAGATTTGTTATTCTGCTTTTTTATGATTATTAGAATCCGATCAGGTCAAATTAATAAATATAAAGATGCACTACTCTGTCTCAGCAAGTAATCTGTAAAGTAACTAGTAACTAAAGTTATCTGATACAGGGAGTGGAAGTTTAAGTAGCAGAAAATAGAAATACTTGAGTAAAAGCACTTAGTTACATTTCATTACTGACAGCTGTGTGTGTGTGTGTGTGTGTGTGTGTGTGTGTGTGTGTGTGTGTGTGTGTGTGTGCGTGTGTGTGTGTGTCCTGCAGATGAGAACCCGGTCTCGTTCACTCCCTGGAGGAGCCACCTGGGGGCGCCACAGAGTCAAGGTGTGGTGACAATAAGTGCAGAAAACTCAGACGGAACTTTTGATTAAAGTTCTAAAACTATTAAAACTATAATTACTTTAATTTAACTTGATTTGGATTTTAAAGCCAGAGCAGCAGTCAGAGGAACAAACTGAATCTTCACTTCTTACAGTGAATCAATGTGACTATAAGATATGAAAATAATCTTCAGTCATATTTTATTGATGAGTGCAGAAAGTTTCTGGGTCATAATGTGTCACAGAGCCGCTGAGGGCGAGGCTGAAGAAGAAGAAGAGTCATGATGAGTCAAACTTGTGTCTCTGTGTCCAGGTCTGAACAGCTCCGCCCCTCAGGAGCACATCTACAGCGTCATTGGAGGAGAGCGGGGCGATGCTGACACATCATCACCACCGTCCAATCAAGAGCCGGGGGAGGAGCGCAGCGCTCGCTCTGGAGCGGCGCTCGATTTGAACGACAGGAATTCAATGTACGCACGAGTCAGCAGGAAGGAGAGACAGGCCACGCCCCCTGTCCATACACCTAAGGAGATGAAGGTGGAGGAGGAGGAGGAGGAGGAGGAGTCTCCTCCGCTGCCTGACAGGAGGACACAGCTGGAGGGATGACGACGACGACGACGATGATGAAGGACATGAGATGAAACAAAGAATGAGAGAAGAATAAAAGAGAAAACATTTTTCACATTGAACCCTGAACACATCACATGACACTCTTCATCACACTGATTGGTTCCCAGCCAGCAGCTCAGAACTGTTGTGGTTCTGGTGCTGAGTGCAGTGACTGGCTCTCTTCATGATCCAGATCCTGCAGGAACCTCCTCAGTCGGACATTTTAAACTATCGTACCTGAAGAATAAAATTATTGTATTTTGGGGGAATTATCGTACGAGCGTTAATGTTTAACACCACAGGACTTATATTTAAATGTGTTTAGTTGAAGAGAGCTGATGTGTGACGATGTGTCCGTCAGTCTGACGTGTTCATTAATTAAATCATAAGACAACACGACCTGCCAAGCTAATCGACGACTCCTGCTCGTCGATTGGCTGTAAGGAGCTCAGGTGAGACGAAGGATCCATGAGGATGAGACTGAAACCGGCTGCTGATGTGAAAGTCTCTCTCTGGTCCGATCAGGCCCGTGTCCACATGACGTTCTCCCCGGGCAGAACAGTTCTGGCAGTGCTGACCTGAAGCATGTGGCTGCATAAAACATTATTGTGACGTCAGCAGCACCTTTCTGAACATTTTACCAGAATTCAAATTCAAACGAGCTCATGAAAAATGTGGAGCGCTCTGAAAAAGATTCTCTGCACGCCAACAACTGGAACCACTGAAAAAAGTTGCTGGCGCTCAGAAAATAAACTCCATGTGGACACGGGCCTCATCCGACGACTGACTGTTTTAGTTCGATTGATCGCACGGAGAAGAAAATGATCGTCTGTCTCGTCTGAGGTTTTTGGTTCAGTAAACGTTGTGTTACAGAAACTGAAGATGGTTTGATTTTTCCTGGTTTGATGATAAAGTGTAACCAGCAAAACTGTTTAACCTCCAACGTGTGAGTGGAAAGTTTCTCCTGATGGCGCAATACAGGAAAAGCTATTATTGCTAAGCCCACTTAGCTAACAGCTAACAGCTGACACGGCTAAAGTTCTGCTGTTGGGTCAGTTTTGGAGTTTCTGACGGGTTCCATGAGCACAATCGTGAACTCGCTAACAGTCACCAAACTCTTCTCCTCATTAGCTTAGCTCAGTTGCTAACGGGATAAAAGTTCACACATTTTTCAGAAGACGTGTTTGGACCCGCCCTCCTGTCTCACTGTGGGTCAACCAGTTTATTCTCTGACGAAGCAGCTTCACTAAAGCTGGACGTGACACTCGGTTCTGATACGCTGCCATAGCTTCTGTTTTGGACTCTCTGGCTCTCCGTCCACTCAGAGGTCGACTCAGGACGGCTTGCTTTTGGCAAACAGAGTGAAGCAACATGTCAAAGTTCACTGAAGTCAAACAGATTTCCGCTGGAGTGAAATAAAGTCGCAGTGAAGCTTCAGTGATCAGATCTGACGAGCAGCTGTGGAGTTCTGCACCATCCTCTTTTCTTTTCTGACTCAGTTTGTTTTAAATGTTTCAAACTCTTCTGTAATAAAAACGGAGATGTGTTGAACGAGAGCGACGCTGCAGCGACAGGAAGTCCTTTCAACATCTCATGTGAAAGTGTCATCAGATTGCAGCATTTAGAAAGTTCTGCTGTGTCATGATGACGCTCAGCTGGCATGACTGTGTGTGTGTGTGTGTGTGTGTGTTGGTAACATCCTGCTGTGGTTAACCTGACTCACAGTTCAGCTGACGGTTTTGTTGGATGGATAAAATGCTGGAAAGTTTTGACACCAGCAGTCAGTTCAGCAGCTCGTGGTGACCGATCACGTCTGAGCTCCAGTTCAGCCCTGCTGGAAAAACCAGCATAGACCAGCAAGATTTCCAAGCTGGTCTATGCTGGTTTCTCCAGCAGGGATCTCTCTGGTGGGACACCATCAGCTGAGACAGTCGTCTGAGGCCTTTTCAGAACAAACTTCACTTTTCATGTCAGAATATGTTCTGTAAGTTGAACAGTTAAGATGAATAAGTATGAAGCAGCAGCAGGTGAGGTGTGAGCACACGGACAGACGAGTCCGCTCAACAGTCTCCAACATGACATGAATGCAGCAGTGACTGCAATGCATTATGGGATACCGAGGACTGAAGTTTGGTAAAAAAAAAAAAAAGGTATTTCTTGGAGCCTTTGAACTGGATCAAACTCAGACGTGGTGGACTTTAAAGGACCTGCACGGGTTTATAGACGTATTCAGTCATCAGTCAGACGCTTTGGTCCAGCTGGTGACAGAGCGACGGTCCAGTCAGCTGCAGTTACTCTCATTTATACAGCTGGAAGTGGCTGCGGCTCAGTGGTAGAGCTGCTGTCTTGTTATCTGAAGGTTGCTGGTTCAATTCTCCTGGTCTGCATGTCAAAGAGATGCTGAAGCCCAAACTGCTGCTGAAGTGCTGGCAGCCACCACCATGAATGTATGAAAAGAGTCGGATAAATGAAAGTCTTTAGCAATCTATTTTTTTTATCTAATCTGATTTGTCTCAGTTCCAACTCGTCAATAACTGACTCCTGTGATGGCGGCCGTCTCGCCCTGCCGTCCCAAAGCGAGTCAGGAACGAGACTCAAAATCAACTTTTCTTACAAACGGCACTTTTCACAAACTATTTACAATGCAACAGAAACCAAACATGTTCCCAGTTTGAGCCGCGAGACGACGACGCTCCACACGGACCAGCGGCTGCTAAGTGTGAAGGTTCAGCATCAGCATCTACCAATCAGATCAGACCTCAGCATCAGCATCCACCAATCAGATCAGACCTCAGCATCAGCATCCACCAATCAGATCAGACTTCAGCATCAGCATCCACCAATCAGATCAGACCTCAGCATCAGCATCCACCAATCAGATCAGACCTCAGCATCAGCATCCACCAATCAGATCAGACCTCAGCATCAGCATCCACCAATCAGATCAGACTTCAGCATCAGCATCCACCAATCAGATCAGACCTCAGCATCAGCATCCACCAATCAGATCAGACCTCAGCATCAGCATCTACCAATCAGATCAGACTTCAGCATCACAGCTGACTGATCACATCTATTAATCCACAAACATCAGATATCATAAAAACATCTTTCTGCTACATCAGTACTTTACTGAACATCAGTACACGATGCTGATGATACTTTATACTACTTTAACTCACTTTTAATTATTATCTGCTGCTTTACTTATGATAATACATCATAGTTCAATAAGATGAGTTAATATTAATCATCCTGAAGGAAATTCTTGTGCTTTGTATACAAGTTTTTATTTTTAATCTCATAAGATTCATATTTAGTATTATTAACAGAAGTCTGAAAAGTAACTAGTAACTTAAGTTGCCAAACGGGAACATTTCATTCTTTAGTTTATTGATTTAAGTCATAGATCAACATGTCTGGAGATACGAGGTTTTCACTGGACAGGACGAGCACCGACATCTGTAATCTGCAGAGTAACGAGTAACTAAAGCTGTCAGGAAAAGTAGTGGAGTAAAACTTACAATACTTGCATCTGAGATGTAGTGGACTATTGATTTTTATTATCATAGATGTTGTTGTTGTTATAATCATGATATCAGACTGTATGTGAAGTTTGTTGTCATTTTAAATAGAAGTGGGTCAAACTGAAGCAGCAGGACGCTCAGTGTGTGTGTGTGCGTGTGTGTGTGTGTGTGTGTGTGTGTGTGTGGAGCTGCACGTAGCTCACGAGCGAATCAGCGCCGCGTTGCTGCTACGTGCAGCTCCACACACACACACACACACACACGCGCACACTGAGAACAGGAGGTGAAGAAGAGGAGGAGTCAGAGCTGCTTATGTAATCAGTGATCTCCACCTACAAGCTGCTCATTGTTTATATCACACTGCTGCTGCACACAGGACGAGTACACACAGTACACACAGTACACACAGGACACACAGTACACACAGTACACACAGTACACAAAGAGTACAAGTACACACAGTACACACAGTACACACAGGACACACAGTACACACAGTGCTGCAGTACACACAGTACACACAGTACACACAGTGTACAAGTACACACAGTACACACAGTACATACAGAGTACAAGTACACACAGTACACACAGTACATACAGAGTACGAGTACACACAGTACACACAGTACACACCGTGCTGCAGTACACACAGTACACACAGTACACACAGTGTACAAGTACACACAGTACACACAGTACATACAGAGTACAAGTACACACAGTACACACAGTACATACAGAGTACGAGTACACACAGTACACACAGTACACACAGTGCTGCAGTACACACAGTACACACAGTACACACAGTGTACAAGTACACACAGTACACACAGTACATACAGAGTACAAGTACACACAGTACATACAGAGTAAAAGTACACACAGTACACACAGTGCTGTAGTACACACAGTACACACAGTACACACAGTGTACAAATACACACAGTACACACAGTACATAGAGAGTACAAGTACACACAGTACACACAGTACATACAGAGTACAAGTACACACAGTACATACAGAGTACAAGTACACACAGTACACACAGTGCTGCAGTACACACAGTACACACAGTACATACAGTACATACAGTGCTGCAGTACACACAGTACACACAGTACACACAGTGCTGCAGTACACACAGAGTACAAGTACACACAGTACATACAGTACACACAGTACACACAGTGCTGCAGTACACACAGTACACACAGTACATACAGTACACACAGTACACACAGTACATACAGTGCTGCAGTACACACAGAGTACAAGTAGCCACAGTACACACAGTACACACAGTACATACAGAGTACAAGTACACACAGTACATACAGAGTACAAGTACACACAGTACACACAGTACACACAGTACATACAGTGCTGCAGTACACACAGTACACACAGAGTACAAGTAACCACAGTACATACAGTACACACAGTACATACAGAGTACAAGTACACACAGAGTACAAGTAGCCACAGTACACACAGTACACACAGTACATACAGAGTACAAGTACACACAGGACACACAGTACACACAGTACACACAGTACACACAGTGCTGCAGTACACACAGAGTACAAGTACACACAGTACATACAGTACACACAGTACACACAGTGCTGCAGTACACACAGTACACACAGTACATACAGTGCTGCAGTACACACAGAGTACAAGTAGCCACAGTACACACAGTACACACAGTACATACAGAGTACAAGTACACACAGTACATACAGAGTACAAGTACACACAGTACACACAGTACACACAGTGCTGCAGTACACACAGTACACACAGTACATACAGTGCTGCAGTACACACAGTACACACAGAGTACAAGTAACCACAGTACATACAGTACACACAGTACATACAGAGTACAAGTACACACAGAGTACAAGTAGCCACAGTACACACAGTACACACAGTACATACAGAGTACAAGTACACACAGGACACACAGGACACACAGTACACACAGTACACAAAGAGTACAAGTACACACAGTACATACAGTACACACAGTACACACAGTGCTGCAGTACACACAGTACATACAGTGCTGCAGTACACACAGAGTACAAGTACACACAGTACACACAGTACACACAGTGCTGCAGTACACACAGTACACACAGTACACAGAGTGCTGCAGTACACACAGAGTACAAGTACACACAGTACATACAGTGCCGCAGTACACACAGAGTACAAGTAAACACAGTACACACAGTACACACAGTGCTGCAGTACACACAGTACACACAGTACATACAGTGCTGCAGTACACACAGAGTACAAGTACACACAGGACACACAGGACACACAGTACACACAGTACACAAAGAGTACAAGTACACACAGTACACACAGTACATACAGTGCTGCAGTACACACAGAGTACAAGTAACCACAGTACATACAGTACATACAGTACATACAGAGTACAAGTACACACAGAGTACAAGTAGCCACATTACACACAGTACACACAGTACATACAGAGTACAAGTACACACAGGACACACAGGACACACAGTACACAAAGAGTACAAGTACACACAGTACATAGAGTACACACAGTACACACAGTGCTGCAGTACACACAGTACATACAGTGCTGCAGTACACACAGAGTACAAGTACACACAGTACACACAGTACATACAGAGTACAAGTACACACAGTACACACAGTACACACAGTGCTGCAGTACACACAGTACACACAGTACATACAGTGCTGCAGTACACACAGAGTACAAGTACACACAGTACACACAGTACATACAGAGTACAAGTACACACAGTACACACAGTACACACAGTGCTGCAGTACACACAGTACACACAGTACACAGAGTGCTGCAGTACACACAGAGTACAAGTACACACAGTACATACAGTGCTGCAGTACACACAGAGTACAAGTACACCCAGTACACACAGTACACACAGTAACACAGTACATACAGTGCTGCAGTACACACAGAGTACAAGTACACCCAGTACACACAGTAACACTACATGCAGTATTAATACAGGAAGAACACTGCACGGCCAGAAACTGCTCACTAATACTGAATCGATAACACTTTGTTAATACTGTGATTTGTATCCAGATTACTTTAAACCACAGACACACAGCAGTACAATTACAGGAGTACTTTATAGTTCAGGAGTACTTCAGGAGTACTTCAGGAGTACAGAGTACTCTGTGCTGTGTCCTCTCGGTGTGTAACTTGTGTTCAGTGTGAGTGTGTGTGTGTGTGTGAGTGCAGGACAGTCAGTAAACAACAGACCCCAGTGGGGTGTGTTCCTGCACGGCTGAGCTCCACCAATCAGCTTCAAGCTCCTCCCCACGTGGTGCTCTTGTTTACTACGAGGCTGGAGAGCCACCGCGGGGGCTGATGGGAAAACCCGGAGCGGATCAGCTGCTCGGAGCTCAACGTGCAGATCCAGTGTGGAGCTGATTTACTCAGATCAGCAGATTAACTGTCGTGTTTGAGCAACACTCAGTCTGATTCACTCACTCTGAAAACACACTTGACACACAGAGTTCACCCTGATGCATTGTGGGAAATGTAGGATCAAGTATTAATGAAGGTTTGTGAGAGTGTAGTTATTGTGAGAGCAGCAGTCAGGATGTGTCTGCTCCGCCTGCTGCAGCCTCATCATGGCACTCTGTCATTTCATCTGATTTCAGTGTGCAGAGCGGCTTAATGACACACCCGGGTCAGCCCGGTTCTGACTGTGACTCACTCACAGTCCAAACAGACTGTTAGACAGACAGACACACACACACACACACACACACACACACACACGTTTATAAAGTCCTGATCAAAGGCAGTAAATCATATATTATTAAAAATGTGTGATGTTTAATGGTCACGAGTCATTTTGCACTTTTTCTCTTCTTATCTCCAGGAACAGAAAGAAGTTGAACCTCTAACATCCATCAGCTGATTAAAACAGATTATGAATCTAATATTGTTTTATAGTTTTAGTTTCATACTTGTCGATTTGTTTTGTTCCATCCAACAGACTCGACCGTTAACGATCCAGTTAAAGAACACATGAAGAATAAAAGACTAAATACTTTTTACAAGTTTGTGAAGTGATCATGTTTCATATCAGCAGTCAGGAACACGTCGTCACGTCTTCAGCAGGTTTGTTCAAACTTTATTTATTCCACATTACAACATTTAAAGTCTTCACAGTGAATTAAAAGACAGACAGACACTTGTGATGTTTCTGCTGCTCATCATGATGAACTGAAGCGTCCGACACAAACTCTCTGGACTGATGTCAGGGTGAAACACTCCGCTCCAGCTGTTCTGTGTGATCCGGTCCGTGTGTTGTGTGAGCCTCCTCCCTCCCTGATGGTGTTCAAACTGGCTGCAGCCTGCAGCAGCTCACACTCACACACACTCACACTCACACACCCTCAGCTCCCATTGAACACGGTGGACAGTCCAGGTGTTGTGTTGTTGTTGTGTTGGAGCTCCAGGCTGCAGGTAGGTGACCACTGCTCCTGTTTCCTCCTGTGATCACACTGTCAGTGTCTCAGCTGCTTCCTGCTCTGAATGAACAGCGAGCTGCTGGAGTTCAGAGACAATGAGCTGACTTTACTTCAGCTCTGTGCTCCTTCAGCTCTGTGTGTGTTCAGCCTGCTGATCAACATCATTGATTGTGGTTGAATCATTTTCACTCATGTCTGTGGTCAGAACTTTGCCTCGTGCAGCGTCCTGTAACCTGAGTCTTGTTGTTCAGACGCTGAACACAGTGAAGAGTTTCTGAAGTGAAAAGTGACATTCTGGTGTCACGTCGTGGTTCTCAGTTCATCCTCAGAGCTCAAAACTGATTCAGTTTCATACAAATGCTGCTGCTGGAGTTGTTTTTCTGCTCATTGAGGACTCTTATTGTGGAGGGTGTGAACTCTGCACTGAAGGAATCTGATTGGTCCAGAGCTCAGAGCAGCAGACAGTCAGAGGGGTGTGTGTGTACAGTGTGTGTGTTGAGTTGTGTTGTGTTGCTTTGTTTTGTATGTATGTGTTATATGTGTGTGTGACTCTTGAAGCGGCTGCATGCAGAGATATTCAGACGTCTTTGTGTCCTCAGTGTGTGTCTGTCTGATCTGAGTGTGCAGCTGTGAGAGAACTCGACCTCAGCAACATCCAGCAGCTTTACAGTGAACACCAAGAATCATTAAGTCACAGAGAAGTGACTGGAAACTATTTTAATAATCAACTAATCATCAAGCAAAATCGTCAGATGTTTGTTGTTCCATCGGAGGATTTAATGCTTTACTTTGAAACCGGCCTCATCAGTTAATGTTGGTGTGTATGTTGGTACAAACCACCGACTTTACATTTCTTCAGCTTCAGTTTTCAGTTTTATCAGGTTACGTTTGGGCACAAAAACACTCAGTCAGTGTTTAGTAAAGATCATGTTTAGGCTTTGGTCATCTCGACCTAAACATGTGATGTGGACGTGATGAGACGCTTCAGTGCTCCACAGATACATGAACTGTAAACTCATAGTGAACTTTATATTTGATTTTGGTCTGTTGGTTGAAGAAAACAGGCACTGGAGGAGATTTTCTGTCATTTTAATCAATATGACTGAATCAATAAGTGTCACAGCTCCGTCTGAAGCCGGACTGTGATCAGCAGCAGCTCCAACATCTGCTGGAATCTGTTCTGATACTGTACGTGTCTCTGGTGACTCTGAGTCACTGATTAACAGGAAACCTTAACGAGGGGGGGGGTCATCATGTTTCATCACGTTGCCACGGTGACAGTTAAGTCCTGAAGGTGATGTAATCATCATCAGTGTCAGCATGATAAAGAAACATTTACCAACAGTTGGTGCCATCTGGTCATGTTAATCCTCTGATCAGTTACTGGTAACCTGCACACACACACACACACACACACACACACACACACACACACACACACGCACACACACACACACACTCGCACACACACACACACACACACACACACACACACACACTCGCACACACACACACACACACACACACACACACACTCACACACACTCACACACACACACTCGCACACACACACACACACACACACACACACACACACACACACACTCGCACACACACACACACACACACACACACGCACACACACACACACACACACACACACACACACTCGCACACACACACACACACACACTCACACACACACACACACACACTCACACACACAAACACACACACACGCACACACACACACACACACACTCAGACACACACACTCGCGCACACACACACACACACACACAGCCTGACTGTAAATGACACTTCAGCCTCTGACTCACTGTGATGTCACTCAGATCTGTTTCCCAGCAGCCTCGGCTCTGATGCTGAAACATCTGTATTAAAGGGAAAGTGTCGACAGATCAGACTCCTGTATGTGAATACAGGAGTATAAAAGCTTTCTGTGGCTCCGGTGGAAGCAACATGTGAACTGTTAAACTGCCTCCTGTGATCTCACTATGTTGCATCGTGGGTAATGTAGGCATCAGGCTTTGATCTGGCATTGCACTGCTGTCAGTTCAAAAAGAAATGATGAAAATCAATAAAGTAGAATCAGAAATATCACCTTTTATATTCCACACGTTCTTCTTCTTGTTCATCCACTTCTGCCTACATTACCCACAATGCAACTTGAGCCACTGCGTGACATGACCTGGAGACAAATAAAACTTAAAGGGTTCATGAAGTGAAGAACATTTCCCCTCCATCTCTAAGCGGATCAGAACACAACCTCCAGGAGCTGCTCGGCTCTGAACTGGACTGAAACGTTTGTGTTTGTGTGGTTCCAGACGGACAGACATGTTACCAAAGACACGTCTGGGAAAGCGTTCTCCTCTCGGGGCGTTGGTGAGCTCCACCTGCCCGGCAGCAGGACAGGTGACGGGTGACACCGGCGTCACCATGGAAACAGCAGCAGGACATCTGACAGCCAGCAGAGTCAAAGGTCACCCCGGGCTGAAGGTGAGATCGCCTCATCATCAACGGAAAATCCCAGTTTTGTGTTTCAGTTCTGGAGAGCGGTGAGAGAAACCCCCTGCTGCGTCTCAGCCTGTCACTGTCCTCTCCCTCAGGTGTATTTTCAGTGTGGAGGAGCAGGTGAAGCTTCAGGTGTGGTCGATCAGCCTGACCTCATGCAGAGTGACGCTTCTGTCTGGTCTTCATCTCATCCCTCCTCCTCCTCCTGCAGCAGATCTGTCTCGTCCTGCATCGACGTCCCCAGAAGGTCAGACGTCCTCTCTCTGTCTTTGTGTCTGTCTGTCTGTCTGTCTCTTTGTGTCTTTGTATCTGTCTGTCTCTTTGTGTCTTTGTATCTGTCTGTCTGTCTCTTTGTGTCTTTGTATCTGTCTGTCTGTCTCTTTGTGTCTTTGTATCTGTCTGTCTGTCTGTCTCTTTGTGTCTTTGTATCTGTCTGTCTGTCTCTTTGTCTCAGTGAGTCTTTACATTCAGTATCTCTGCGTGACGTCCAGTAATCAAACTGTGTGTCGTGTCGTCCTGCAGTCAGAGGAGTCCACACGAAGTGGACATGGACGAGCTGATGGCAGCGATGGTTCTCAGCAGTTTGTCCTGCAGCCCTCTGCTGCACAGCCCCGCCCCCCAGGACACCGCAGGTACCACAATACACAACAATAATAATAAACAACAACAATACACAACAACAACAACAATAATAATAAACAACGACAATACACAACAATAATAATAAACAACAACAATACACAACAATAATAATGATAATAAACAACAATACACAAAAACAATAATAAACAACAACAATACACAACAACAATAAACAAAAACAACAACAACATAAAATCTCAGTAGATAACAACAATGACTAACAACAAAAACAAACCATATGGAAATCACTCCATGTTTCAGCTCCTCTGATGGACTGTGGCGGCGGCGAGCTCTCTGACGGCGGCAGCAGTGGTTACTGGAGCATCGGCCACGGCAACGGCAGCCCGGCTCCCTCTCCACCAATCGCGGATGCCGCCGTCAGCCCGACCACGCCCTCTGATGAAGGGCTGGACATGGAGCTGGAGCAGGTGCTGTTCGATGAGCCGGCGCCTCGGAGACGAAGGGTGAGTCGGTTTTATTTTGATCACAAGGAAAAATAAATGAAAGCGCCGCAGAGAGCTGACGTGTTTCCTCCTGCAGAACTCGGTGAAGGCGGCGTACAGGTGTCTGTGGCCGAGCTGTGGGAAGGTCCTGACGTCAGTGGTGGGAATCAAACGTCACATCCGGACAACACACCTGTGGTAAGACTCACCTGACACACTGATCCTGCTGAGTCTGTTCTACAGGCGTTTATATGGAAGCTTAATTCTGACAGTACAATACAACTAAATGTTGAATAATTGAAGGATAAAAATAAAGTAAATGTTACGTAATAATAGGATTAAAAACCTGGATTCATTTCTGCCAGGAGATAAAACAGGTGAAACAGGTTAGATAACATAAAACAACACAGAAATGAGTTTCCATCTAATATTGATCTTCATGATGAAGTCTAACACCTGTGACCTTCGACCTCTCACAGCCGCGGCGGAGAACACGAGCGTTGTTCTCGCAGCGAGGAGGATTTCTACTACACTGAGATCAGCCAATGGGAGGAGCAGCAGCAGTCTCCGCCCCTTCCTCACCTCTGCAGCCCCGCCCCCACTTCCCCAACCTCCTCCTCCTCCCCCTCCTCCCCCTCCTCTCCTCCCAGCCCTCCCCCTCCTTCTCCTCCCTCCCCTCCATCTTCCCTGTCTCCAACCTGCAGCGCTCTGAGTTGCTCCGCCCCCTTCTCCTCCGACACCCTTTGCCAGGTCCAATCAGAGCACTCCTACCAGGTAGGGCGGGGACTTATCCACAGTGAACGTGTGTCTGAATGTAAGCACATGATACACAAATGACATTTTGACAAAATATTATCATATAAATGTGGTTAATATTTTGTATTGTTTTAGGCTCCACCCCCCAGTCATGTGACGTCAGCAGCAGCACCGTTGAACACACCCACATGTCGTCCGATGGCTCCGCCCACCAGCTGCGTCCGACAGGTAAATCCTTAAAGAGGCTTTAATCAGTATTTAATATTCACAGTGAATCAAATGACAGCATGATCTGTCATCTCTGAGCCTGTCTGAGCTCCCAGCGTGGTGGAGTGTAACTGAGTACATTCACTAAAGTACTGTAAAAAGTAGAGTAAGAGTACTGTAATAGAGTATCAAGAGAAACTTCAGGAACAGAGTCCAAACTACACTGAAGCACACGGATCAGAAACAGCTAACATTAATCACATGACACCAGAGGCCTGTACTGTGAAGGGGGCTCAACATATCCAGGCTTTGTGCTCATGATGCAGCTCAACAAAGCCCCGAGTCCCCAATCAGAGTTAAACGGTACTGCGACGGTGGTTATCAACTTACTTTGTCAAGTCCGGTTCTCTGCTTTGTGCTCTGCTCGTTCACATAAAAGGGGGCGTTTGACGTCATATTATTCTACTTCCGTGCGAAAATGGATCGATCCCGGGCCACATATTTTACTCAAGATGAGCAGATTCTTATTATGCAGGACTATGAAGAACTCAAAGAAACCATCACGGCAAAAAGTAACACTGTCGCCGCCAACAGAGCGAGGGAGGGCTGCTGGCAGGAAACTGCTGACCGTGTAAATGTGTAAGTTAACAATGATTAATATTATGATCAATATTATATTAAGCCCTTAGTGTTTTCATTTCTGAAAGCTCAACATTGTGCAACTTTTACATATTAACCCTCATCCATTTAAAAAATAAATACACTGAAGCAACAACTATCTTGACAACAAAGAGCTTCCTGACAGTGAAAATAGCTCCAGCCTGTCAGATTTGTGTTTGGGCGTACACTGCCCTACAACGGGAGAAACATTGATCAGTTCATCAGTTTATTCATGGACACATCAAAGAAATAATTAACTTTACTCATTATCTGTGACAGATAAATACTAGGTTGGCCTAATTAATATTTCATATTGCATTTTATTAAGATGTGGAAGCAGCAGTCGGACATGGCAGCAAGTTAGAGCCAAATACAAAAACATCATTCAGAGTGGTATGTAGCCAAGCTGCCCATCATTCTGTCAGTGTGTGTTCTTACTCAGATTTTCTGCATCACCAACTGAATGTAAGAAGGTTCCCGTGGCAACAAAATGAAGGGCTACACAAACAGTTTGCCCGACAGTGAGTGCACAGCTTCTTCAGTGGCATTCCTGACACTCGGCTCAATAAGTGAGCAAATGTACCGTATTCCCTCGGCTGAAAATCTATATCGCTCACAGAGAATTTGATCAGGAAATGCCAGCGGATCAGCGCGATCTCGAAGAAGCCGCTCACGTCACAGTGCTGCCCAAATTATTTTTGCTCCCAGGTCCACCGGGTTCTCAATGGATGGTGACTCCATCTCCGAATGAGTTACACAGTGAAACAGCGGCGCTTTTATTTTAAGCTGAAACTCTGAACAGAACCTGGTCGGGACCAGGTTATGAGCTAAGCATAAGTTACCATGGTGATCTAGCCGGGTTAAAAGAGAGCCACCTTTGTAGTTCAGGGAAGCCTGGCTTTAGACTCAACATACCTGCTAACCCACTAAACTGGCTTCACAGTACAGGCCTCTGGTTAAACAGTCTAATTATGAATCGTGGTTAGTTTTCATTTGGCCCCGCCCCCTTCCTGCAGCCTGTGCTGTATTAGGTCCTGATTGGGCGACATGATTAAACAGGATGTGAGTCTTTGTGTTGTTTGACTCTGATGAAGACGCACATGGTGTCCAAACTCTGCAGAGACTCTGGACGGGCCTTCAGCTCCATGTGACACCTGAAGCAGAACTGAAGTATATTTAATACGTTACACCTCCACTCCACTACAGCTGCAGTTACTTTTCAAATTTAAGACTGAACATTGAAAGACAGTTGGTTGTTGAGTCTCGTTACCAGGACGTCACATAGACACATGTTGGGTTGGTAAAGCGTCCCGAGCAGCAACAAAGAGAGAAAATCAGAAACTCTCTCTACATGAAACATCTCCTGAAAGAGTAACTAAGTATTTGTACTCATTTGTCGGACCCCTCAGATTTATCTGGTGACCCGTTGGAGGGGCCCGTCCCCCAGATTGGGAACCACCTGACTAAACTAACTATCTTCACCTGGAGCGGCTCCAACAGCATGAAGCTGCTGCAGCATCATGAACAAACGTATCACGTCACACAGAATCAGTGGTGAACTGTTCCTTTAACCTCAGCCGTGTGCAGAGCTGCTGTTTTTCAGAGTTCTGTGGACAAACACTGTTTTCTCTGTTGTTCTGTACTGAGAACAAACTGTTTCTGACTTTCCGACAGAATTTTAGGTTAAATTTTAGGTGTTTTACTTTTGACTGTACATCCCCTTAAAGGCGCCTGCAGCTCCTGTAGACGAACACGCACTTCTCTAAATCACTTCTGTTTTCTCTCCGTCTGGATCCTGTACAGCAGCCTATTGTTGATTTCCTGCAGCAGGGAGCAGCCTGTTAAAACTGGTTTTATACTGGAGGGGGGAGCTGTGTGTGTGAGTGTGTGTGTGTGTGAGTGTGTGTGTGTGTGTGTGTGTGTGTGTGTGTTCTCGCTCCTCCCTGATGGTTTTCATTCAGCAGGAAAATCCCCTCTTGGATGGTTTGTGGTCACGTTTTCCATCACTGTGCCTCAGTGCAGTGCTGCCTCCTGCAGGCTGGAGGAGGCGGTGCAGGATGTTTTTACAGCTCAGAGGAGAAACACAAAGGAGCAACAGCAGAGACTGACTCCAGATCAGCCATCACAAGCTTCTTCTGTAAACAGACATCAGCAACAACAGAAGAGAAGAAACTGAAATAAACACTCACTCCTCTTCCTCTTCTTCCTCTTCCTCTTCTTCCTCCTCTTCCCCCTCTTCCTCCTCTTCCTCCTCTTCCTCTTCTTCCTCCTCTTCCTCCTCTTCCTCCTCTTCCTCAGGGTTTGGCGTTTCGGGTGCGTTCGGTCAGCGTAGGCGAGCAGTGGCTGCAGCAGCAGAGCGCCCCCTGCAGGTCAGTGTTTGGTGCAACATTTAAAAAAGTTTGATGATTAATGATTTAAAAAAGAAATATGATTAAATGCCATGTTTGAGCTTCCGTAGGTTTTATATGACCAGGATGAGTGAAAGTGACAGTTTGTTCTCAAATCAAACCTGGATTCATTTCTGCCTGGAAACCATGTCTGAACAAGACAGTGCACAGTAGAGCGCATACCTCCGCCAAGGCCCGACAGTGAAGTTCAGAGCGGTCACTGATGCTTCTGTTTCTCTGTCAGGAGGATTCGCGGAGAAGCCAAGAAATGCCGGAAGGTGTACGGCATCGAGCACAGAGACCAGTGGTGCACGGCGTGCCGCTGGAAGAAAGCCTGCCAACGCTTCCTCGACTAAACGAGGAAGAGCGAGAGGAAGAGGAGGAGGGAAGGAGCACTGAGGTAGCTGAGGCCTTCAGCTCACCTGGTGGATGTTTTATGTTCTCTGAGAGCAGAAACGTGTTGTTTTATACTCTTTCTACATTTTCTATAAGCGTCTTTTTTACTTGGAATGTGTTTGTAGAAGGTGTTTGTAGACGTCCTGTCAGTTTGAGGCAGCTACGATGTGACCTTTACCCTTTGAGGCAGCTGAGTGAATCCGTGTCAGGACCTATACGTCACAAACGTACCCAGTAACCATGGAAACACTCAGCTCAGAGCTGCTGCTCCTCTGATGAATGTTCAGGCTCAGCTGGGTGACACTGGGCCCAATCTTAGTTCTCATGAAGCTGGTTCAGGTTCAGACACTGCCTCCTCACATCAAACTGATGGATCAAAATGTATAAGTCACCACTGCTACAGGGTCCCTGCAAGGACATAAATACTGTACTCCCATTTAAAGGAACAGTTCACCCAAGACTGTAAACCCAGTCATCCTCCTAAAGCAGCTGAGACTCGATTTAAAACAGAAAAACAACCAAAGAAACATCAGATGTCTCCACACAGCTCGTCTGCTGTGACCACAGTCCCACACTTTCAGTTCAGTCGAGTCTGAACGAGAGCAGCGAACAAACAGGAAGCTGAACAACGAGAGGCAGCTGATTTAAACACAACATGTAAATAACAAGCTTCCTGACAGGAAGACACACAGCTGTTCTCACTGAGCTAACAGGGAGCTAACGCTAACAGCAGGATCCAGTCGTAGACATGGAGGCTCGTGGTGCTAACAGAGCTCAGAGTGCTCCAAACTCAAACATCGATCAGTTCATCAATAAATGGCTCAACTCATAATATGCACCAAATATTAAACTGAAAATAAATGCAGGCATTCATTTATAAAATCTGTCCTAAACTGATATTTCTGTAATAATCTGCTCAGTCCGCCCATTTAATATGACATTGTTTTAATTGATGTATTCATTTTTAGATGTTTTTATTTACAGATTAATTTCGGTATCATTTGCTCTTTGAATTTTACAAAATAGTTCATAAATAATAAATATAAATGAAAGTAGTAAAATAGATGGAAACATCAGTAAATATAGGAAATAATACAAAGTAAGCAAACAGAAAAAAATCACTTTGTCACATTTTATAAATAAATTAATGCCTCCTTTAAATTTTTTATTTGTAGTTTTGGTGCATTTAATGACATTCATGTATTTCTGGATTTTCTGAGCTGTGTAATTATTTAGTAGTTTGGCAGTTTCTCTGTTCAGGAGCAGCTTTGGACCCCGACACACCTGCTGACTGTATTATGGTCTGTAATAAACAGCTTTAAGGTGTCAACAGGTGGAGATCAGCGCTGACGTCTCCGTCAGTCGCTCAGCTCCGGGCTCTAAAGGCAACGATGGTGCGCCGGGCATCATAAGCTGCTCCTCACACACTTAACTGGTTTATTTTAAAGCCATTTATCGTATCAGGTGTCGACATCGTCTCATCTCAACTGAACGACACGTATCTCCACTGTAAATATCATCACGAGTTCGTCCTCGTTAATTTCCCATCAGCCCTTTCTTCATACGACCTTCAGTTCAGTTGTTAAACGTCTGGAAGCAGAAGCCATTTCCACTCGTCGCCGTGGAAACCACATGCAGTATTGAAGACATATGTTTAATTATGAAAACACAATGTTTTACACTGATTCATATATATTTTATAATATCTGCCTGGTGTATAAATACAGATTAACATCAGAGCAGTAACGAGGACGACTCCTCCTGAAGCCTTTAAACTTTCTGATGTTTCAACCATTTCTCTGCAGTAAACAGAACAATTCTATTTATATTCTCTATATGACCTGTTTGTTTCTGAGCAAAAGAAGTAAATGTTGATCATTGTAATCGTATCACTTTGAAGATGCACTCTTTTATACATGATGTGAGGTTCTCATGTTTAAATAAAAACAAAGAAAAAGTAGATTCGGGCTCATCGTCTGGTTCGTTTTAGTCTGTAAGCAGACGGATCGACTTCAGGTTCCAGAACACGAAGCAGATTTTAATTCTGATGATTATGTTTTTAAAAAGATGAAACACCCAGAGGTTTAAGTTAACGTAGGAACATGATTATTGTCTTTACTGTAGGAAAACATTTCTAATGAACACACTCATCAATGGATTCATGGAAACACACACTCTGTGTTTTAAATAAAGTTTTTATTAAAGATGATCCAGCTCAATGACAACAGCAAACTGAACACAAACCTCCTGTAAACTGATAATAAAAAAAATGCTGCAGGTACAGTGACTGGTCCACTCTGACACACTCACACACACACACACACGCACACACACACACACACACACACACGCACACACACACACACACACACACACACAGTTCTCAGCTGTGACTCTGCTGTAATAAATTATATGTACAGTCCAGGTCCATCTGCGACTCCATCAGAACACGTGAAGAGACAGTCGTCACTCTGGAGTCTGAACACGGGAAAGAAATCAGACAGAAAGTTACAGAACCGACACAAACAGTGAAGTCCGACCGAGACAAATATGAACTGTGGAAGTTTTATATTCACCATTTATCCATTTTGTTTTGGGTCGACTCGCTCTTTCCGTCACAAGCAACAATTTTAACCTTGTCGACCTTCACGAGGTCCGTCACCTCTCTGAACTCCACGTCGTTGAGGACGAACGTCCACACGTTGTCACAGAACCTGTAGGTGTTCAGGGAGCCCTGCAGGACAGACGGACAGACGGCAGAACAGACTGAGACGGACTTCAAAACATCAAGAACATCCTGCCAGGCAAGATCGCACTAACTGACTGAACCCGAACACAAGATATGATGTACAGAAGGTGACTGAGTGATATTTGATCCTCATTTAAGCCCTGAAATCACCAAAGAAATCTCATTTCACTGCTTCCTGCCAGCGTGCAGGGAGGTCACAGGTCACAGGAGGTGGACTCACCCTGAAGTTAACCCTGTTACGGACCCGACTGGCGAGCGCCGTGTTGATCGCTTTATCAAACTGAAGGAGGACCTGAAGAGCCAGCTGAGGAGTGATCTGCTGAGTCTGGACACAAACACAAGACGTGATTATCACCCAGCAGCACTCAGCGTCCACACGCTGACACACGCTGTCGAACAGTTCACAGCGCTGATTACACATGTCATATCATCTGTTCCACCTGGACACGAACACAACAGTTACACATGCAGTTTGAGGGTTATGAGTTGGACAACCAGAACATCATCTGTCATATTTACATGTTTTTATGCTAAGCTAGGCTAACCACGTCCTGGCTGCAGCTCTGTACTGAACACTGACTCACCCTCAGGTAGAAAGGTTTATTTCCCATAATACCAAACTAATTCTGTAACGTTGATCTCAAGAGGCACTTTATGGGAGATATTAAGGTTAGTCTGTTCAGTGCACCATGGTGGAGTCTGTTTCTTTGCTTCACTGAAGAACAAACTTTCTCTGCAGACACAGACTGAACTGATTAATCTGAGTATATGCAGCTACATCATGTACGCAGCTCTGCTCGGGACCTTTCAGGAACCAGGTCCATGCTAACAGAAACAACACTGACACATCAATGTGAAACACTCAGGAGGACGCTGAAGTAAAGCAGATGAACGGTGTAACTGTTCCACTCTGGTTTAAGCTAATCCACTGAACTTTAACTCCTGTTTATCTGCACGATCTTGTTTTCATACGATGCTAATTAGCCGCAGCAGATAATAACTGCAGCTTTTTAACACAGCAGACAGAATACTTGATATTTACTTCTGTCTGAAATAAATCAGTGCAAGCAAACCGCAGCTACCGAGCTAAAGTTAGCCTAGTTAGCTTAACTGCACTCTGCGCCGCCGCTGCAGTTAGCAACATGCTAACGGAGGCTAGCTGTGAGCGAACAGCGCGTCATGTTTGGGGTGAGTAGCACCTGTATGAGCTCATCCAGACTCTCCTGGAGGCTGTTTCCCAGCGTGGTGTTCCTGTACAGCTGGTAGGCCATGATGGAAACCACCGGAGGAACAAATAACTACAGCAAACTATCGTTTAAACACACTCAAAGCTAACGAGCTAACACAACTAGCCGCTTCCTTCCACAACAAGCGAACGGTTCAACAGAGAGCATCAACAAGCTAACGGCAGGGGCACGGCTTCCGGTTACGTATTCCAAAATAAAACTGTTGCTCATCTACTACTTACAATTTAAAATGCCAGAGTCAGACATTAAATCACTTTTCTGGCCAAAGAATTGTTTTATTATTTTGTACTCTAATAATGCTAAATATAAATCTGTTAACGTGGTATCACCAGTTCAACCTGACGTAATTTAGTTTATGCTTTTATTTTGAAGTAAGTGTCCTTTTCCGTCTCTGGTTCTTGCTGACTTGACGAAGGCTACGGAAGCTCAGAGGGACCAAACCGTTTTAAACATTGTCACATCTCTCACTGTGTTATTGTTCAGTTTTATTGATCTATCACACAGTTTGAGTTCAGAATTCTTCAATGAATCATGTTTTTTTTAATCTCATCAGCAGTAATCACTGCTTTTATTACAGAAATTAAATTAATTAACTTTGTTTTTATTGAACTTTATTCTCCTGGATGCATAAAAACAAACATCATACAAACATGATAAACGCTCATGAGTGACAGTTCTGCTGTGGAGCCTGTCACTCACTGATTTATTGATCTCTGTTTAATCTGCAGCTGATGAATCAGACTGATGATGATTTAAATGATTGTCTCCACAAGATGGCAGCAAAACATCAAACAGTAAAATCACATAAACTACATTCTCCTCTGTCACTCTTCTTCTTCTTCTTCTTCTTCTGTTATATATTAATGTTTAAATATATAATATGTCATTTGTCATATTTCATTGCATATTCGGTTAATTTTGCTTGTTTCAGTGTACAATATAAAAACAAACAATTGCAAAAAACTAACAATTTAACTCACAATATCATATCATTATTATATTAGAATATAATGAATACATATATTATTCATTATCCTTGTTTAATATTATTATACATATGTAATATAATGGTTTTGTCTCGAAAGAAACAACACTGTATCGCTGCATTAATTATAATCAGCCTTCTTTTCATTGTTTGGTTGATAACGACATGTTTGCACCTCTGACTGATGTTCAGTTCACATTTTAAAGAAGATTAAACCGTAAAGTTCAACTTTAAACACAGTGAATATGTGAACATTTGTGTTTCCATGGCTACTGATGGATCCATACTGTTGAATCAGACTTGTGTGTGTACGAGGACGTTAAGATGAGACTGCACGTCATTATTCAGATCCTAAAGAACAGACAGTGTGTGTGTGTGTGCAGCAGCTGTGTGTCTGCAGATGTTTCCACATGTTGTAACTCTGTATTTGTCTCCACAGACACTCGCCGCCACATGGACCCGTGAATCACCTGGACGTCCGGCTGCAGACGGAGATTCAAGATCCAGCATCTAAAAAGGTTTTTACTGAAAATGACGACATGACTAAAACATTATTTTCTGGTCGGACTCTGGGTCTGATGACACACATCAGAACTTCACGGTTCAGTTTATTGTCATTTACAACACAAGACTGTAAAATGAAGAGCAGCTGCAGCCTCTTCATACAGAGACGGTCCGAACAAATACATCACAGTAACACAAAGGGAGGTGGTACTGAGACCAACAGGGAAAGAACAGACACTACATTATATTTTATTTGAATAATCTTTTGAATTAAAAATGAATTCTTGTGCCTGAGGATGTGTTTTTATGAAGACGTGGTCAGATACACATTTTTCTGACATCTTAATGAGTTGATATTGTTTTTCTGTGTGTGACAGTCAGAGGTTCTCGGTGCTGCTCCTCTTCCCTCTGACACTTTGAATTAATGTCATATCTCAAAATAAGTCAGGACACAGAGATTATATTCACTGCTGAGGACGAGGCTCCGCCACAAAATACTCTTATTTTCTTTATAACACTCCTCTCGAGTCTGAACATCAACATCTGTCCACCAGCACGAAGAGACGAGATAAAACTGCACCAGAAACACAGAGAGGCTGAGAAGTGATCAAAGGTAATATTGCACAATAAATTCATATTAATGTGTTCAGGCGCTGATGTTTCAGCTGTTTCCTGCAGACGACACATACATGTACAGTGTGTGTGTGTGTGTGTGTGTGTGCTGCTCTCAGCGGTTCTGTGTGATGGATGTGGTCGCTGAGCGTTGTGAGCGGCTGTTTGCTAATGAACAGATCTGTTTAGCCAGCCGCTCCGCTGACCTCTGACCTCGCTCGCTCTCCACACGCCGCGCTCGGGAAAAACATACGAGGACGGAAAACACAATTAACAGGACGGAGCGTCTCGACGTGAAGCGGAAGGATTAAATATGAAGCCTGAATCTGAATCTGGAGCCGTGGAGGGAAAATAAACTGCTGGTGTTTGAAGCAGGACGATGTGATGATGAGTCACCAAACAGGAAGTGGCTCCTTCACTTCACAGCCAATCAGCTGCCTCCACTCATCTTTCTTTCTGTTCTGATCCAGACTGTGAGTGGTTCTGCTCTCCAGAATCACTCACAAAGGGAAGCTTGTGTGTTTTACAGTTTTTTTCTGAGACCAGAGGAAGAACTGCTGTTCAGATCAGAGAGGCTGAGCGGACCGGAGATCCACCTGAGCTCACCTGAACTCACCTGAACTCACCTGAGCTCACCTGAGCTCACCTGAACTCACCTGCTCTCTCTCTCACAGCACACATTTAACCTTCATCCTGAGTGCTGGATTATTGATCAGCCTGTCACAGCCAATCAGGACGCAGGAGAAAGGTTTTGGTCCACTTGAAGGAAATCAGAATGTTTCCCATCAGTCAGCGGGGTAACGACCTCTGACCGGCGGGCGATACGTCAGCAGATATCCGTCTGTCAAAGCGCCGCTTCATTGTTTCCGATCGACGAAGCTCGACGAGACGCCACGACAACCGTTTCATGATGTTTCTGGTTTTGTGTGAAAGTCTCACAGACTCGACCTGAACTGAACTGTAGAGGCAACATGTCCTCACACAGGAGGGGAGAAATATAAAATATAACATTAGAAAACTGGATATAATCTGTGTTTCTGCACAGAATGTCTGAGGAAAAGATCTGAAACACAACAAAGAGCAGAGACGAGAGAAATTCAAACACATGAGACCTTCTCTTTTTACTGCGTGCTGTCTTATTGTGGTCTTGTTTTTATTGTGTTGCATGCATTCTGTATTTGTGCTTCTGCTTTGCATGCTGTGGTGTGATGTGTCTTGCGTCTTGAATGATGTTTTCTAAATTGATGTTATATATGCTATTTTGTCATGTTTGTTAACTGCTGTGCATGTTTTGTAGATTGCCCTGCCTAGTAATTTTGTAATTCTAATCTAATTTTTTCTATATTCTGTTCTGTTTTTAGGGTGACTTTAACATCTGTCTAGGGACTACAGATGAAAAATTGCCTCTTGGCTAATTCTGGCGCATTTCCAGTAATGTTATTAATGTGCACTGTCCCTGTTTTCAAATAAACTAAACTTTAAATAGAATAACAGAATAAACAGAAAAACTATGCTGGACAAAAGAAAATGAACAAATAATTTGCAGTAGGATAAAAACCTCCATTATCATGAAGCCATCATTAAAGGGATGTCTGTCCACTGAACGTGTCCATCAGTCACAGTTCAGGTCTTTACACTCGTCTCCTCTGCAGAGATTCAAGGAAACGAGGCTGCAGATCAACGAACATCAGCTGAAACATCATCAACTGAAACGTGATCAGCTGAAAGATGGAGACGAACCGTCTTCTCCAGGAGTCTCTTGACTCGTCAGCTGATGATCATGTGATGTGATCGTGATGAGCAGAAACATTAATGATACCCTGCAGACGGGACTGCAGCACAGTTCTCATGTTCCTGAGTCTCTCTCTGCTCTGTTAATGGACTCATGTCTGTAATATAACACAGGTGAGTCCACAGGTGAGTGAAGCAGAGCCGGCTGAACTGTTCGCTGCTCTGGGCCAGATTTGATCCACTAATGATGGAGACGCTCACAGAAGATCTCAGGTTTAATGAGTGTTCACACTTCTTCTCTAATCTTTGCTTTCTGTGAGACGCTGGATCACTGGAACATTTTACTGAAATGAAACAATGTGAGAAGTTTTAAGGGGAAAAATCTCTATTTGGCGCAAAAGTGTTTGATTGGTACATCGTGTTAAATTGAACTTTTCTAACATAAGTAACTAATACAGTCAGATAAATGTAGTGGAGTAGATGGTTAATATACAATATCTGTCTCTGAAGTGTGCCTGCTGTTTGTTTCACTGTTTGACTCTTTTCATCACATCACAGACGGAGGAGAGTTTTAATGTGCTAACGAAGCAGCGCTAACGAAGCAGCGCTAACGTTAGCTCCCTCCTCTGAGACGTCAGTGCAGAGCTCCACCTGGTCTCTGGAGGTTTGTTCATCACACCTTAAAGGAAAAGTGTGTTTCTGAAATGATTAAATCACCTGAAGAGACTTTCCAACAGTATTTTCTACAAGTGTTTCTCTGACGTGAATGTGAGATGAGGATAAAACATGCGGACAGAGTTCAGAGCAGGACGGCCTCGTCACGTGTGACGTGAACAGTCGAGGGTTTAATTGTGGAGTATTCATCAGCGTGTCGGTGTGAGGAGGTTAAACAGCTGATTAACACGAGGCGCCGCTCCGTCTCTCACCGTTATGATAATGAGCTCATTCAATATGCAGATTCGGTCCTCAGAGGCCGCACGCCATTAATTGTTCTCGTTGACTCAAGTAATTATTTGTTTGCAGATTTAATTTGGAGATTTAGAAAGTGTGTGTGTGTGTGTGTGTGTGTGTGTGTGTGTGTGTGTGTCACATTATGTAATCCAGAGCTGCTGTGGAAATAACACAACAGCTGATCGTGTGACGCCAACAGTGATTTATATATAATCATTTAACGATGACGATCTTCACTGATAATCTTATAATCGTCGTGTCACCAGGTGTTTTCTCCTGTCTTCTTGTGCCTCTCCTCACCTGCACTGCACCTCCTTCATTAGCTCCGCCCCGTGTCCCCTCACCTGTGCTCCTCCTCCCTCCACCTGCTCCTCATCCTCTCGTTAGTTCAGTGTGTGTTGAAGTCGTCAGTTCTTCCTCCTGCTGCAGCGTGACGTCTAAAAGTAAGAAAACACTTGAGCACAATAAATCTATAAAATGAAACACAGGCACATTTTCCATGTTAGACACAGTGAGACGTGCAGGAAACGTTCCTGTAGACGGATCACAGGATCACAGGACGGTTGGACACCAAACAAAACAAATATTGCAGTTCTGACTTTATTTTATCTGATGTGATTTCGTTTATTTTGTTGTCACACATACAAAGTGTCCAACCGACATGTGTTAATAAGACACGAGTGCACAGGTACACACACAGGTACACACACAGGTGCACACACAGGTGCACACACAGGTGCACACACAGGTGCACACACAGGTAACCACACAGGTACACACACAGGTGCACACACAGGTACACACACAGGTAACCACACAGGTACACACACAGGTACACACACAGGTAACCACACAGGTACACACACAGGTACACACACAGGTAACCACACAGGTACACACACAGGTACACACACAGGTACACACACAGGTAACCACACAGGTACACACACAGGTACACACACAGGTGCACACACAGGTGCACACACAGGTGCACACACAGGTGCACACACAGGTAACCACACAGGTACACACACAGGTACACACACAGGTGCACACACAGGTGCACACACAGGTACACACACAGGTACACACACAGGTGCACACACAGGTGCACACACAGGTGCACACACAGGTAACCACACAGGTACACACACAGGTACACACACAGGTGCACACACAGGTGCACACACAGGTGCACACACAGGTAACCACACAGGTACAGGTGCAGCTGCAGCGGTCACATGACTCATTTCATTACAAAACTAAATATTGTGCCTTTTGTCCAGAACTTGACCGAGAAGTTGTGCTACAACAAAGTTTCCCTCCATGAAGTTCAGCTCAGGTTTTTAATTATCATCCAACCAAAAGAAGTCAGAATGAATCGAGGACATTTTGGTGAAAGTACATCTGCTGCGTCCTCGACCTCTTCTGTTCTGTTATTCTGGCTTTTCTTTAGGAGACAACACGTTTGTAAGTGTTGCTCATGCTGACCGACACACAGACATTTCTCTCTGTACATGAGAAACGAGTCCTGACGTCTCAGTTTCTGCTCTGATGGCGTCTCTGATCAGACAGGAAGTCAGAGTTGATGTGTGATGTCTCTACGATGCAGTGAAGCAACTTGTGTCTGTCTCTAATTAAACATCAGCTTCATCAGCAGAGTGAACTTAAAGTATATAAAGTAAAAGTATTCATGTTCAGGTAAACTGTCCTGACTCCCAGCAGGAGGAGACGATGACTGAATTTGTGGTGAACTGTTCCTTTAACGTGCTGACTGTCTGATGTTTCCTCAGGAGCAGACAAACACAGCGTCATCTGTGTGATGTTGGTGGATTACTCCTTTAATCAGGCAGCTCTCTGATCTCACAGAACAAACAGCAGCGCTCTAATTAGCAGCATTAATTATCTGACAGTAATCTGAAGTCAAACACACAAACTGTTTCTGTTTCAGTCAATCAAAGAGATCAGAAACAAATTCAAACACTGATGATAAACACAGGCAATAAAAATATCAATTAAATCAAATAATAACATTAGAATAAAATATGATATTATAATAATAATGACAAATTGTAAAATATAGATACAAAACAATGAATAAGTGAAATCATTAAAATTATTAAATCATTAAATCATTCATCTAAAATTCCTCCTGATTCAAACAGAAACCGTCTGTTGAAGTGATTTGTTGTTTTAAATGTTAAAACCAAAATGAAACCGTCTGAATTTGATTTATTTGGACATTTTAATCTCTGAGTGATTCGTGTCTGTGTACAGTTCAGTGTTTCTGTTCACTGACGTCATCTTAATGTTCCACTCACAGCTGCTCCAGCAGGTCCAGCAGAATCAGAACCATCGCTAACCTCTCCAGAATGAACGGTCCTAAAAACTTGATATATTTACAATATTAATGAGGTTAAACGTTCTTTCTCCATAAGTGAAAGAACACTGTTCGAAGCTGGAAAGGTGGCAGGGTCCGCCACACATAAACAAAGATTTTTCCCTAAACTGCAGAGATCTCCTTTAACCTGTGTGTGTGTGTGTGTGTGTGTGTGTGTGTGTGTGTGTCCGGTGGGATAGCTTTCCAAAAAAAAAAAATTAATTACGACAGTCCAGCTCCTTAAAATGTGCCGGTTAATAAGAACTGAGACATAATTAAATTTTCAGCTGAGCGACCTTGGGAGAGTTAAAACATAAAAACATGATGGATGTGCACACACACACACACACACACACACACACTTTTGTATTTTTCATATCGATATTTCCGTCTTGGAGCTCAGAAGCAGCTCGCTGACGACTCGATCAACATCAGTTAAATTCACTTTATTAAAGCTCGGAATCTCTTCATTTTTAAATATCCAGATTATCAGTATCGTCAGTATCAACGTGCTGATGTCTGATTGGCCGACGCAGCGTCCTGAGTGGACCGTGTTGGTGTTTATGTGCTGGATGATATTTTGACACGTATCTCTGTCGCAGCAGGAAAATGATGGTTAATTAAAACATATATGTGTTTTTCCTGGCGGCGTGACGTCAGAGCGTCGTGATGGATGTGAATCGTCTGTCGGCTTTAAAGGACGGACCGACTGTATTTCTTCTTCTCTGACTCGTGGTCGCCTAACAAACCGCAGCAAATTACATATTAACTTTCTTTTACGCTACGCTCGGCTTTCATCTCCGTAATGGCGTCGACTCGGCCGCGCGGCTGAGATAACTGCAGCCGTGAGTCATGTCTTCATACGTGACACGAGCGACCTCCTCTCACTGTATTTTATGAATGTAATCCGACGCATCAATCACGGCGAGGCAGCCGGCCCGTGTTAATCCTCCACGTTCTCTCTGAGTTTGGAGTTAAATGGCCCTAAAGACTAATGAAAGAGCAGACGAGCTTCACTCCTGCAGTCGGAGGAATTAATCTCCTCTGTCACTGCTCAGTCAGTGGTGAGCACATCCAATCATCACTCAGCTCCAAATTAAATCACACTCTCAACTCTCAACCCATTTTCATGAAGAGTTACCGGGCTGAAAGCAATAAGTTCTGCAGAGTTAGACAGCGAGGACCGAACAAGGAACACTGTTGTAATGTTCCTTTAATAAGTGCTGGGAGATCTCTGAACCCTGAACCTGCAATTCAGTAAACACATCACTGACATCCACCCGTTCAACAGCTCGATGGTGACCTCACATCCTCAGACCAACCTGGTTGCTCCTCATCAGACCATCAGTCCTCTCCGGCCTCGATGTTACCACAGCTGCTGCTTATTATAAGCAACTTTGGGCTTGTTTTTCTGTAAAGTTGCTTATGAATATTGGTAGTCGCTGGTTGCAGGTTTTTGTGCGTGTTGTTAAATGTTCCTCTTCCTGTTGTTTTGCATGTCATATTGTTTTGAAGTCCTGGAACTAAAACAAAAAAGGATCATAACATAAAAACAACAATAAATACAATGATACTTCTGGATTCAGGGTGATATTTGTGTGTGTGCAAAGTGTAATAATCTCTTTTTTTTTTTTTTTTTTACCAGGAATGGAGAAGTCGCTTGTTTTGGGTTTGTTTTCACAGGCCCGCTTGCTTGTTTCTCTCAGGATATCTGGCAACACTGGATGTTACCTGTGATGTCACCTGAGACCAGATGACTGAGTCACATGTCTGCTTGTCGATGGACTGAAGGAGGTGTGAAAGACGCCATCTTTGTCGAGGTGGAACGACCTGTAATGAAATGAGGAGGTGTTCTACGACATCACGCATCAGACACGTGACGTCTCAGAGTTAGCTAACATTAGCGCTGCTACGTTAGCTAATTAAAATGCTGTGTTGTGATGAAGTGTCAAGACTTTC
>NC_044190.1:40329444-40339444 GCF_900880675.1 Sparus aurata | reverse complement strand
GTCTCCGTCCGGGTGTTTCCTGCAACTCCGTCCGGGTGTTTCCTGCAACTCCGTCCGGGTGTTTCCTGCGACTCCGTCCGGGTGTTTCCTGCGACTCCGTCCGGGAGTTTCCTGTGGCCGTGTTCTACGGTTTGAACACGGTTTGATTAAAGTTTTGGACCCGTGGTCTCTGGGACAGAAGCATCACAGTCTTGTCTTCAGGGAGCCGTCGCACTTCCTCCCAGTCTAATTTAACAACCACAGGGCCCATTTGGTTCCGCGGCTGCACTTTGGTCCCACGGTCCCTGAACACATCAGAGCAGTAATGTTGGCAGATTGTCTCACTAACAGTTCAGGACCCTCCGTCTCTCCCGGCTCTGCACACACCTTGTTAAATCCCACTTTGTTTGCGGCCCTCGTCCTCTGACAGTTAAAGAAGTGACGAATGGCCATTATTATGGAAAGAAGGTTACTTTTATACACGGCTCGCGGCGCTGAGGGGGGCGACGCCGGCTGCTCCATCACTGTCAGGGAAACTAATGATAAGATATCATAAGACACAGGACGGCCATGTTAAGATGGAGTGGCCTCCCGCCGAGTTTTCATCAGCCGCCGTCTGTCTGCGCTCAGCATTCATCTTGATTCTGCATCCACTCGCACTTATTTTGCTTTACAGCTGCAAAAATACATCAAACACTCGCAGCTTGTAGATTTATAAGTGGAGAATCTGCACAATCTAAATGACTAACGATGATAAAAGTGTCGTTTTCTCTCTTTATTTCTGCAGAATGCCACCGTTCAGTAAACGCCGCCGCGTGTTTGCAGATCAGACGTGACAGCCTGACGAGCGGCGTCCAAACACTGCGGACGTAAATACAACATAAATATAACGTTAAATCAAACACGTCTCCGTTCAAAGCAAACAGAATGAATCAGAGACAAACAGGAAGCGGCAGGAACTCTTCTTCTTCTCTGGACTCTTTATTCTGAGCCGTTCTTCTCTGAACTCTGGTCGAGGTCGAAGCTCCTCTGAGGAGCAAAAAGCTGACGAGAAATTTGTGAAACTTTTAATCAGAGCGACGCTGACGATGATAAGCTGTTAGTCCAGGGAGCCGTGCTGCATTCAGGGTCCGTTTATAGGGAAAAAAAGAGAAGAGGAAGCCGTGGTCCAGGGATCGTCCTCAGTGATGGACGGATTACAGGCTCAGATTGTTTTCTGCTGCACTTTCATTGAAGTTTCCTCTGAATTAATTGAAACTGTGTGCTGGTTAAGCCCTGAAAAAACACCTTCAAACACGCAGGCTCCCAGTTTCTCTCCAACGATTCCCAAATCTGCGTCTGTGGGTTTGTGATGTGTTTGAAGAGGATTTTGATTTAATTAGCACCGGCACACAGGACGGAGACGGAGCTGCGCTGCCTCCGAATCAAAGTTAATATCAAAACAAAATCACACTAATCTTCTGATAATTGAATCCTTATTTATTAGCAGCTTTTATTTGTTTAATGGCCACACAGGGAAATGAAGTTCTGCTGCAAATATATGCACAGACAGACAAAATAAAACCTGCTGTTCTTTGACTGTGGAGACAAAATGAACTAATAAGTGTTCACAGAAAGTCCACAAGTAGACAGAAAGTCCACAAGCAGACAGAAAGTCCACGAGTAGACAGAAAGTCCACAAGTAGACAGAAAGTCCACAAGCAGACAGAAAGTCCACAAGTAGACAGAAAGTCCACGAGCAGACAGAAAGTCCACAAGCAGACAGAAAGTCCACGAGTAGACAGAAAGTCCACAAGTAGACAGAAAGTCCACAAGCGGACAGAAAGTCCACGAGCGGACAGAAAGTCCACAAGGAGACAGAAAGTCCACGAGTAGACAGAAAGTCCACGAGTAGACGGAAAGTCCACGAGCGGACAGAAAGTCCACAAGGAGACAGAAAGTCCACGAGCAGACAGAAAGTCCACGAGTAGACAGAAAGTCCACGAGCAGACAGAAAGTCCACGAGCAGACAGAAAGTCCACGAGCAGACAGAAAGTCCACGAGCAGACAGAAAGTCCACGAGTAGACAGAAAGTCCACAAGCGGACAGAAAGTCCACGAGCAGACAGAAAGTCCACAAGTAGACAGAAAGTCCACGAGCAGACAGAAAGTCCACGAGTAGACAGAAAGTCCACGAGCAGACAGAAAGTCCACAAGCAGACAGAAAGTCCACGAGTAGACAGAAAGTCCACAAGTAGACAGAAAGTCCACAAGCGGACAGAAAGTCCACGAGCGGACAGAAAGTCCACAAGGAGACAGAAAGTCCACGAGTAGACAGAAAGTCCACGAGTAGACGGAAAGTCCACAAGCGGACAGAAAGTCCACCAGCAGACAGAAAGTCCACGAGTAGACAGAAAGTCCACGAGCAGACAGAAAGTCCACGAGTAGACGGAAAGTCCACGAGCGGACAGAAAGTCCACAAGGAGACAGAAAGTCCACGAGTAGACAGAAAGTCCACGAGTAGACGGAAAGTCCACAAGCGGACAGAAAGTCCACGAGCAGACAGAAAGTCCACGAGTAGACAGAAAGTCCACGAGCAGACAGAAAGTCCACGAGCAGACAGAAAGTCCACGAGCAGACAGAAAGTCCACGAGTAGACAGAAAGTCCACAAGCGGACAGAAAGTCCACCAGCAGACAGAAAGTCCACAAGGAGACAGAAAGTCCACGAGCAGACAGAAAGTCCACGAGCAGACAGAAAGTCCACGAGCAGACGGAAAGTCCACGAGTAGACGGAAAGTCCACGAGCAGACGGAAAGTCCACGAGCAGACGGAAAGTCCACGAGCAGACGGAAAGTCCACGAGTAGACGGAAAGTCCACGAGCCGACGGAAAGTCCACGAGCGGACAGAAAGTCCACGAGCGGACAGAAAGTCCACAAGCGGACAGAAAGTCCTCGAGCGGACAGAAAGTCCACGAGCAGACAGAAAGTCCACGAGCAGACAGAAAGTCCACGAGCAGACAGAAAGTCCACAAGCAGACAGAAAGTCCACCAGCAGACAGAAAGTCCACGAGCAGACAGAAAGTCCACGAGCAGACAGAAAGCAGCCGGACGCGTCTCCGCTCACCAGCCGACTTCATATTTATTTTCAAAGAAACAATTTCCATTTTTCTTCTTTCTGATATGAAAAGAACCGACCAGGATTCATCCAACACGACTGTAAACTGAAAGATGAGAGCAAACTTTATGTTCTGCACATTTTAACATGAACATCGTGTTTGTGACTTTCATATCAGGAGGTCGAGTCGCCGCCGCAGTTCAACACGACGTGAAGCCGCTGGACATTTTTAAGAAAACCCAGTAAAGAAAATCAAACCTAAATGAATATGAAGAAATGTAAAGTTGTATTCTATGTGTGCATCTCTGAATGTCTTTATGCTGACTGAGTTTATTGAATTTTAGTTTTACAGTAAAACATTAAATAACTTGGAGTAAACTGACATCATAAAGCACATTGTACCCTGAAATAAGAACACGCTTCATGTCTTTCACACATTTCTCAAAATTCAAAGACATATTTGGTGTTTTTGTAAATGTTGAAGGAACGGTTCACACCAACAGAAGCTGATGGAAGTCAGGGATGTTCTCCTGAACAGCTGAAGTTTCTGTAGACGTGATTTATCATCAGATGTGTCCGCACAGCTCGTCTGCTGAGCTCAGTCTGCTCAGCGTGTCAGAGGTGGAGCGTGATCTCGCCTGACGGTGTCGACGCCTCAGATTGTGTTTAATTCATCATCTTATTCTGCTGAACAGACCACGTAGTTTAATCCTTTTGTTATTTGTCTGTTTTAACTGTGTGTTGATAATATTTCTGACCTGTTTGATTTTGTGCTACATGGACACGAGACCTGAGAGGTTTTAACGTTCATCCAAAACGAACCACAAAGTAAAATAATATTCCTGGTGGCTGGGAGACGAGCAGCAGTGTCTTCTGGGTAATATCTCACTCACGTTGTTGTCTTGTGCTGCTCGCTGCAGCAGCTTCGTGACCTGCTGATGAAAAGTCCATTTTAGTTTGACTGTTTTCTGTCTTCATCGTTTCTAACAGCGCGTCACCTCTTCTGTTTGGTGCATCTTTGATTCTCTCCTCACGTCTTCCCGCCTTGTTTTGTCTGCTGCTGTTTTTCTCTGCTACTTGTGCAAAACACAGTTTATGACAACGTAATTTACCTTTAATTCAGTTTAAAACTTGTCATCAATGTGACATAAATAATATATCTGATGAGATGCTTGACAAACAGTGAAGAACAGAAAGTCTGATGTTCTTAAACAACTTCTGCACACAGGAACGTCTGCAGCTTCCTCGGTTTCACAGCTGCTGGATGAAGTGAAGGACACATCAGTGCGTCCTCGCTCAGCTCCTCAGCGAGCCTCCTCTGTCCTCCAGGAACATTCAGGAAGTGAAACATCTCTCAGATGTCGCCCTGCCGTCGGTGTCCGGGTCCCGAGCAGGAGGACGGAGACGAGGAGACGATGAGGAGCAGCACGACCGTCTCTTCTTCACCTGGTGGATAAACTCTGGACCTGTAAACACTCGGCGGTCTGCAGGACGGATGTTGTTCTCTCCTCTCACAGCGTCTCTTTCAGCCGCTCTGACTCTCTGTGCTGTGTAAAGACCATTATTTCCTTTTGTCCCGCACCGTCTTCCGTCTTTATTATTGCATAACAGAGGAGTAAATACAACAGATTCATCCTCTCTAATGACTTCCTTGTCGGCCGTCTCCTCCCTCGACGCCGCGCTCCGCTGTGATTAATGCGGCGCGGCGAGTCCGAGCCGAAACGCCGAGGGAGGACGGAGGAAAGTGACAAAACAACAACAGGAAGAAAACAAGAAGGTTGTGGAGAGATCACGGGAGAATTGTACAAGGAGCGTCCTGTGTATCAGAAACATTAAGAATGTAATGTGCTATTACTCTGTGAGCCGCCAGCCGCCTTCCTGCGGGCTCGGCTGATAATAGAGCCCAGCTTTAGCCAACACGCCGCCGCCAACAAGGGCCCTCGACACGCCACCGCCTTAATACCAACCGGGCCGCCGCTCCTCGGGCAAAAATTGACATCGTCTGGAGAGTAAAGCAATCAGCCGAGCCGGTATTACCGAGCATTTATGTGTGAGCCGAGCCCCAGCACAGCAAATCTTGACCTTAAAGAAGCCGTTATTCCATTTTTCTTTCAGACGACTCGGTAAGTCCCTGTGAGGACGGCGGTCGGGGGGATTTCCTGCAGGTGATCTGTGGGTTTAATTCACTGATTCACCAATCTGTTCCCTCCAAACGCTGCCGGGACGAGACGAGACAACAGAACCGCAGCCAGGGAAACACGAGCAAACGTGTTGATATACGATCCGACACCGAGCGGCTGCCGTCAGAGCAGAGACTCCTGAGAGCGGCTGCAGGTGGCACAGGTGAAGGTACAGGTGAGCCGCCTGAACCCAGGATCAGAAACTCAACAGATCAGCTCGACCCTCAGAAAGCTTTCTGTTTTTTATTCTGGAGGAGTCAACAGGAACATGAACGTGTTCTCATCTTCTTTAAGTTCGATCCAGTTTCAGAAGACGAAACAAAGTTTATTTTAAAAGTGGAGACGAGCAGAACAGGAGGAGCTGCGACCGCACGTCCCGCTGGAGCAAGAAACCTGCTGCTCTTATATTCTGTAGGGAGGACCGACTCTGACACAAACATCTGTATTTATACAGCATCAGGTCCAAATGTCGTCAATAATAATGATCAGTAATCAGTGTTGGCCTGAAGAAATCAGTCCTCCAACAATTTGATCTGTAAAAAGATAAATGTAAGATCTGTCAATGAACATCCCTTAATAACAACATCAAACCTACAAATCTGTGGACATGACACCTTCAGAGGTAGAACGTAACTACGTCTCCCAAGATGCATTTCACCAACAAACATCCAGTCACAGAGCTTCACATTCTGTCACTTCCTCTGATAACAGAACAAGAAAACTTAGATGAGTTCATTTCACATCTACAGCAGCCGAGGCTCACGGGTCAGCGCCGGACAGAACCGGTCCTCACAGAACTAAAACCTTTCAACTCAAACAACCTGACAGGAGAGAGCACGAGGTCACATGACGAGGCAGGAAGACAAAGTCTCCATGTTGTATGAATCAGCTGTGATCGATGAGCTGAAGGAGACGCTGACAGGAAACACTGACGAGGTCTCTCTGCAGTTTCCTCATCACTTCCCTGAAGCTCACAGGAAGACGTCGACTCTCTGAACACTGGCTAACGCTAACGCTGCTAATCCAGGAGACGTGTGTCCTCAGTCGTCCTCTCTGTTCTCGTCCTACTTTCACCAGGCGGAACGTTTCTCTGACACTCTGCAGACGTCTCCGTCCATCCAGCCGTCACTCTCCTCCACCCGACTCCGTCAGTCCAGCCGTCACTCTCCTCCACCCGACTCCATCCATCCAGCCGTCACTCTCCTCCACCCGCCTCCGTCCATCCAGCCGTCACTCTCCTCCACCCGACTCCGTCAGTCCAGCCGTCACTCTCCTCCACCCGACTCCGTCCATCCAGCCGTCACTCTCCTCCACCCGACTCCATCCATCCAGCCGTCACTCTCCTCCACCCGACTCCGTCCATCCAGCCGTCACTCTCCTCCACCCGACTCCGTCAGTCCAGCCGTCACTCTCCTCCACCCGACTCCGTCCATCCAGCCGTCACTCTCCTCCACCCGACTCCGTCAGTCCAGCCGTCACTCTCCTCCACCCGACTCTGTCAGTCCAGCCGTCACTCTCCTCCACCCGACTCCATCCATCCAGCCGTCACTCTCCTCCACCCGACTCCGTCCGTCCAGCCGTCACTCTCCTCCACCCGACTCCATCCATCCAGCCGTCACTCTCCTCCACCCGACTCCGTCCATCCAGCCGTCACTCTCCTCCACCCGACTCCGTCAGTCCAGCCGTCACTCTCCTCCACCCGACTCCGTCCATCCAGCCGTCACTCTCCTCCACCCGACTCCGTCAGTCCAGCCGTCACTCTCCTCCACCCGACTCCATCCATCCAGCCGTCACTCTCCTCCACCCGACTCCATCCATCCAGCCGTCACTCTCCTCCACCCGACTCCGTCCGTCCAGCCGTCACTCTCCTCCACCCGACTCCGTCAGTCCAGCCGTCACTCTCCTCCACCCGACTCCATCCATCCAGCCGTCACTCTCCTCCACCCGACTCCATCCATCCAGCCGTCACTCTCCTCCACCCGACTCCGTCCATCCAGCCGTCACTCTCCTCCACCCGCCTCCGTCCATCCAGCCGTCACTCTCCTCCACCCGACTCCATCCATCCAGCCGTCACTCTCCTCCACCCGACTCAGTCCATCCAGCCGTCACTCTCCTCCACCCGACTCCGTCAGTCCAGCCGTCACTCTCCTCCACCCGACTCCGTCCATCCAGCCGTCACTCTCCTCCACCCGACTCCGTCAGTCCAGCCGTCACTCTCCTCCACCCGACTCCGTCCATCCAGCCGTCACTCTCCTCCACCCGACTCCGTCAGTCCAGCCGTCACTCTCCTCCACCCGCCTCCGTCCATCCAGCCGTCACTCTCCTCCACCCGCCTCCGTCCATCCAGCCGTCACTCTCCTCCACCCGACTCCGTCAGTCCAGCCGTCACTCTCCTCCACCCGCCTCCGTCCATCCAGCCGTCACTCTCCTCCACCCGACTCAGTCCATCCAGCGTCACTCTCCTCCACCCGACTCCGTCCATCCAGCCGTCACTCTCCTCCACCCGACTCCGTCAGTCCAGCCGTCACTCTCCTCCACCCGACTCCGTCAGTCCAGCCGTCACTCTCCTCCACCAGACTCCATCCATCCAGCCGTCACTCTCCTCCACCCGACTCCGTCAGTCCAGCCATCACTCTCCTCCACCAGACTCCATCCATCCAGCCGTCACTCTCCTCCACCCGCCTCCGTCCATCCAGCCGTCACTCTCCTCCACCCGACTCCGTCCATCCAGCCGTCACTCTCCTCCACCCGACTCCGTCCATCCAGCCGTCACTCTCCTCCACCCGACTCCGTCCAAGCCCCCGAGAGGAGCGTCAGGAGGAGACGACTCTCACAGTGACTGTGTGATTACAACGTGACGTGTGCGACACATTGTGACAGAAGCGTCTGTAAAACTGTGATTTTACTTGTTTCACTGTCAGAACTGAATCTGAAAGTCTAGATGAGCCACTCGACGATCATTTCAGTCCCAGTTTAGTCGGCGGGTGTTGAACTGGGAGTTATCCGGCCCGTCACTGGAAGTCTCTCTGGGTCCGACAGCACAGAATACTCGGGTCGACCGGCTTCATGCACATCTGAGCAGCTTTTACGTCTCTGTAACTTTGTCTAGATTTGAATTGTTAGATTTGATGTCTCCGTCAGCTGACCGTCACTCCACCTGCAGCTCACCTGCAGCTCACCTGCAGGAGGACTGAACTGTGTTTTAACGCTCTTTTCTTTCCACCTCTCCTCCACGTCGCCCCGTGACCTCCTGACCTCTGCCTCTAAAGGAATAAAGTCAGTTTGGGTCTCCCGGCTCCTCCAGCGCTGTTTTGCCGTGGCGTCCTGGGATCTGCCCGTCAGTAAACACCTCGGGGTCGACCCAGACGTCGAGCTATCGGCCTCTGCGGCATCATTTCAGCCATTAGAGCTGTGGACTCAGCCTTCAGTCAGAGGAGACGGCCTCATTTCCTCCTCCGTCCTCCTTCTGGGAGCGAGAGCAGCAGTTTAGCTAGATTTCTCTCTGAGCATCCCCATCAGTGCAGCACATTTCCCCTTTAGAGCTGCGAATGTAAAACACCATGTTTCTTCTTTTTAAAAAGCTCAGCGATCACCGCCCGCCATCCGCGGAGATGGGCTAATTAAATTGGTACTTTTTACAAGTCTTACTCAATAAATCTGAATAAATTAACAAGGCATTACTAAGGCTGCTACATTAAATTTGCATAGTGCATTTAATGAATATGCAACTGCGAGTGGAAAGGTCTGCCACTGTGAACCCGGTGAATTAGCATAACTACTTCCAGCATGTTTCTTAAATAATGCTCTCATTTGCACATCACTGAGTTGGCTAATTCTGTCTTCGGCGAGGGCGGCCTCGTAATTAAAGAATCCCACTTTAATTTTTAATGAAGTTTATGTTACATCAATCCTGACAGTAATGAGGGGGACGTGGAAACAAAAAGGCTGCTAATAATTAAATTCACAAACCAGTTTGAGGGATAATAACTCCTGAGGAGGAATTACATGACTAATTATTAATTAAATATTCATAGTGTCGTACAGCAGAGGCGGCGGTGATGGCGGCGGCTCGCTGTAAGCAGCCGCCTCGGCGCCGGCAGAGCCCAGATGCCAAACGGCTTTTATCTGTGAAGGACTTGAGAGGCTCGTAACGGCGCTCCAGACTGTCATTAATTATAATGACCCCTAAAACAAAACAGGCTGTAATTGGTGGTTGTCTGCGGCGGCGTGATGTCAGCGGAGGTTCAGGCGCAGCTCGGGCTGGTGGCGCCACGCAGAACCAATCAGAGATTTGATCCCGGCAGACTTCACACTGAAACAGAACATCGGACTCGCTGTTCGTCTGTTAACGAGAGTCCGGACTGTTGAATCTCTTCTGGAATCCGTCTTCATTATTTTAAAACTAAATCTCATTAATCAACACGAGGAAGCAGAGAGATCGTCTCAGACGGTTTACTTTATTATTGTCCCAAGAAACATCATGAAAACTCAGCAGATTGTTTTGTTGTAAACGTGCATCTGTGATCTCACGTTCATCTGTCATGTACGAGCCGACTATCATGTTACAAGGTGGAGGAGGAGGAGGAGGAGGAGGAGGAGGAGGTGGAGCAGGAGGAGGAGGAGAAGGAGGAGGAGGAGGAGGTGGAGGAGGAGGTGGAGCAGGAGGAGGAGGAGGAGGTAGGAGGAGGAGGAGGTGGTGGAGGAGGTGGAGGAGGTGGAGGAGGAGGAAGAGGTGGAGGAGGAGGAG